>NC_138304.1:109758597-109818153 GCF_965601325.2 Salmo salar
ATGTTAAAATGTATAGTATAATAAAACTCAGCACCAAATACACAAAAAGAGACACCACCAGGTTCAGCAATCAAATGCTTCTTTCTTATTATTTTAACCTCCTCCTCGTTCCAGTGGTCCCTCCAGCCCTCTTAATTAGCTCCCCACCCCCTCCCACTATTAGTGTTTTCTATCATTCCTTAATGTTCATGCCCAGTGGAGCCAAAGTATTAAGTTTTGAAATCCACCTGGATTCGGCCGCTTTCCTCTGGCCTGTGGTCCAGGTGGATTTCATCTCCAGACCGGTAATACGGAGGGAGGTGGTTGGATGGGTTTGAAAGTGTTGGACCAGGTGTGTTTGTAAAATGTTTTTTACAATTGTGTAGAGGTGCTGTTTGAGGCGTGTCAAGACTGTGTGACCGGTTTCTCCTATATAAATGTTATGGCATAGTGTGCATGTTATGGCATAGACAATATTAGTGCTTTGAATGGTCATCAGTTGTGAGATAGGACTGGAGGTTTGTGCATGTGGATTTTGAATGTGCGAAAGTTGTCTATAATACTGTTGTTCAATGGGTAGTTTAGGAGTGGGTTTATTGGAAAATTTTGCAAAAATTAAGAGATCCCTTAAGTTGGGGTTTCTGCGGAAAGCTGATATGGGTCTGAATTCCTGAAGTGGGGGAAATGTGCGTTGTGTTTGGGTGAAAGCGGCTTTCAGTCTGGAGTGAAGGAGTCTGTTTACGTCAGAGAAGGTGCTGATAATGGGTATAATGTGGGGTTCTGTGTCTGTTGGGGGAGTGGGAGCAGGGGGTCTGGGAAAGGTCTGAGGGTGGAGGACAGGGATAGGATGGGGGGGATAGGGATACGGACCCAGAATCGGGAAAGGGATAAGGATGGGTGTGGGCTGTTCGCCCAGGTCAGGAGTCAGTACCAGGTCCAGAGTTCTAGCGGGAGCGTTATGAAGGTTAAGGTTATGGTTAGGGTTAGGGTTAAGGTTAAGGTTAGGGTTAAGGTTAGGGTTAAGGTTAGGGTTAAGGTTAGGGTTAAGGTTAGGGTTAAGGTTAAGGTTAAAGTTAGGGTTAAGGTTAAGGTTAAGGTCAGGGTTAAGGTTAAGGTTAGGGTTAGGGTTAAGGTTAAGGTTAAGGTTAGGGTTAAGGTTAGTGTTAGAGGTAGGGTTAGGGGGATCAGGCAATCTGTTTTGGGGGAAGCCCGCCAGTGTGTTAGCCTTTATGTACCTCAGTGATCTCTTTGAATATCCCCTCTTCCTCAGTGCACTAAAAAGAGTCTGTGTGGCTAGATGAAAGTCTTTCTGTTGTGTACATAGTCTATGGAATCGAATGAGTTGTGATTTTACAATACCAGTGAATGTATGTTTTGGGTGATAACTGGACTTGTGAAGTAAGGCATGTGTGTCTGTGTCTTTAAAGTATACTTTTGTTTGTAAAGAGACTATGTGTGTGTCAGTATCTGGAAAGAATATTGTTGTATCCAGGAAGTTGATTGTATGTTGGTGAATGACATATTTAACAGTTATGGTCGGATGATGATTATTGAGTATTTCAATGAACGTTTTGAAATGTACCAGATCGTGTTCCCACACTCCGAAGATATCATCCAGGTATCGTCTATAAAACATGGGACGCAATGGGCATTTATCTAAGGCTGTCAACTCCCAGTCAGCCATATAAATATTAGCATAGGCTGGGGCAAACTTTTTACCCATTGCCGTCCCATGAATCTGTAAGTAGTGTTTATTATTGAATGTGAAGTCATTGTTTCTTAATCCAAGTTCTAGAAGCTGTAGGAGGTGTGAGTCTGGTCTGTCTGGATCTGGGTATCTCCGGAGTGCAGATTTCACTGCTGCTAAACCTGACAAGATATCTATGTTAGTGTAAAGAGAATCTATATCTATGGTGAAAAGGTATGCATTTGCTGGGACTGGAATGTTGTGAAGAGTGTCTATGAAGTGGTATGTGTCCTTCAGGTAGCTGGGGTGCCTTTGTGAAATGGGGTTGAGGAAGTAGTCAATAAACTCCGCTGCTGGCGAGGACTCACTCCCACAGTCCGACACAATAGGTCTTCCCTTCGGGACCTCAAAAGGGACTGTCCAGGTATCTGGTGTTTGATGTATCTTAGGGAGGAGATAGAAGAGTCTCTGTCTGGGTAAGTCTGGTCCATCTAGATATTCCTTTTGTCTATATGTAATGTATTTATTTTTATAAAGATCTGATATTATCTGTCTAATTTTTATTTGTGTCTGGATCTGTGTAGAAGCAGGGATAGAAGTATAGTGTTGTGTGTTAGAGAGTTGGCGGTGGGCTTCAAAGAGATACTGTTGGTTGTCCATAATAATTATCTTTGAGCCTTTGTCTGCTGGTTTTATGGTTATATGTTTGTGTTTCCTTAATTTAGCTATGGCTTGTCTTTCTTCTACTGTGATATTCTGCTGTGAAGTTATGGTGGCGGTATGGAATTCTCTGATGATGTGTGTGTTGGTTTTAATAAGTTTCCTAATGGGTGCTGATATTGTCTGTGATTTTGGTTCCCATCTGGATGGAGCTGTGAATGGTAGGGTTTGGTAATCCGATGTATAATCAAAGTGGTCCAAGAGCTTCAGAGCTCTATGATACCTGTAGATGTCCCTCTGGAGGTCCCCATAGTCCGAATGCAGTGGTGTGGGTTAGGGTTAGGGTTAGGGTTAGGGTTAGGGTTAGGGTTGTGGTTAGGGTTAGGGTTAGGGTTGTGGTTAGGGTTAGGGTTAGGGTTAGGGTTAAGAGGGTTTATGTTTGTGTTGGTGTCAAACCTTAGGTTGCACGGGCCTATTGCACCCCCTACCGGTCCGGAGAAAGTGGGAGGGCATGAGAGACTGAGCGCTCCGAGGGGCCATCCACAACAATTCAAAAGTAGGAGGAGGACAATCATCCAAAAACCACCTGGGAGTAAAATGTTTAACCTTAAACCAAATTTCATATAAAATCACATTAAAACATGCATACCAGATCAATAGGCAACTAAAAAAGAAAAATTGGATTTCCTTTAAAAGTTGAATAAATAATCAAGTAAATAAGATGAAGGAATCACCTGTCATGTTAAAATGTATAATATAATAAAACTCAGCACCAAATACAAAAAAAGACACCACCAGGTTCAGCAATCAAATGCTTCTTTCTTATTATTTTAACCTCCTCCTCGTTCCAGTGGTCCCTCCAGCCCTCTTAATTAGCTCCCCACCCCCTCCCACTATTAGTGTTTTCTATCATTCCTTAATGTTCATGCCCAGTGGAGCCAAAGTATTAAGTTTTGAAATCCACCTGGATTCGGCCGCTTTCCTCTGGCCTGTGGTCCAGGTGGATTTCATCTCCAGACCGGTAATACGGAGGGAGGTGGTTGGATGGGTTTGAAAGTGTTGGACCAGGTGTGTTTGTAAAATGTTTTTTACAATTGTGTAGAGGTGCTGTTTGAGGCGTGTCAAGACTGTGTGACCGGTTTCTCCTATATAAATGTTATGGCATAGTGTGCATGTTATGGCATAGACAATATTAGTGCTTTGAATGGTCATCAGTTGTGAGATAGGACTGGAGGTTTGTGCATGTGGATTTTGAATGTGCGAAAGTTGTCTATAATACTGTTGTTCAATGGGTAGTTTAGGAGTGGGTTTATTGGAAAATTTTGCAAAAATTAAAAGATCCCTTAAGTTGGGGTTTCTGCGGAAAGCTGATATGGGTCTGAATTCCTGAAGTGGGGGAAATGTGCGTTGTGTTTGGGTGAAAGCGGCTTTCAGTCTGGAGTGAAGGAGTCTGTTTACGTCAGAGAAGGTGCTGATAATGGGTATAATGTGGGGTTCTGTGTCTGTTGGGGGAGTGGGAGCAGGGGGTCTGGGAAAGGTCTGAGGGTGGAGGACAGGGATAGGATGGGGGGGATAGGGATACGGACCCAGAATCGGGAAAGGGATAAGGATGGGTGTGGGCTGTTCGCCCAGGTCAGGAGTCAGTACCAGGTCCAGAGTTCTAGCGGGAGCGTTATGAAGGTTAAGGTTATGGTTAGGGTTAGGGTTAAGGTTAAGGTTAGGGTTAAGGTTAGGGTTAAGGTTAGGGTTAGGGTTAAGGTTAAGGTTAAAGTTAGGGTTAAGGTTAAGGTTAGGGTTAGGGTTAGGGTTAGGGTTAGAGGGTTAGAGGGTTAGGGTTAGAGGGTTAGGGTTAGGGTTAGAGGGTTAGAGGGTTAGAGGGTTAGGGTTAGGGTTAGGGTTAGGGGTTAGGGTTAGGGGTTAGGGTTAGGGTTAGGGTTTAGGGTTAGGGTTAGGTTTATGATAAATTCTGTTTTTTGGTGGTTTTTTTACCCTGTGTTGCACTGGCCTATTGTGATCTCTGTTATTGCTACCAGTCTGGTGTTTATTGGGAGGGTTGTGTTTGTGGATATGTGAGATGTATGAATGGTTTCCCTACTCATAGTTTGCCATTTAATCCAAGTGGAGCCAGAGATCTAAGGTTGGCTATCCACTTGGATTCAGCGGCCTTTCTCTGGGCTATGGTCCAGGTAGAGACTGTTTCTAGCCCAGTGATATTGAGGTGTATAATATGGTGTGTTTGGAAGTGTGTAACTAAATGTGTTGACAGTTTATTCTTGGTGATTGTATATAGATGTTGTTTGAGACGTGTTAGAATTGTCGATCCAGTTTCCCCCACATAGATTTTTTTGCATAATGCACAGGTGATTGCATAGACTATGTTGGTGCTATTTATGTTCATCAGTTGTGTGATTTGGCTACCGGTGTGTGCGTATGGGTTGTGTATGTTTGTCAGTTGTCTGTAGTAGGTGCTTTCAGTGGGTACTGGGGGAGAGGGCCTGTTTGAAAATGTTGCATTGACTAGGAGATCCTTCAGATTAGGATTCCTCCTGTATGCTGAGATTGGTCGGAATGGTTGTAGTGGGGGGAAGGCCTGTTGTGTGTTAGAAAATGCACTTTTCAGTCTTGAATGTATACGTTGGTTTATGTGTGAATAGGTGCTGATGATTGGTAGCCTCTTGGGTTCCGGCCCCGTCCCCAATGTGGGAATGGGGTTTCTAGGGGAAGTCTGGGGGTTAAGGTTAGGGTTGTGGTTAGGGTTAGGGTTATGGTTAGGGTTATGGTTAGGGTTAGGGTTAGGGTTAGGGTTGTGGTTAGGGTTAGGGTTAGGGTTGTGGTTAGGGTTAGGGTTAGGGTTAGGGTTAGGTTTATGATAAATTCTGTTTTTTGGTGGTTTTTTTACCCTGTGTTGCACTGGCCTATTGTGATCTCTGTTATTGCTACCAGTCTGGTGTTTATTGGGAGGGTTGTGTTTGTGGATATGTGAGATGTATGAATGGTTTCCCTACTCATAGTTTGCCATTTAATCCAAGTGGAGCCAGAGATCTAAGGTTGGCTATCCACTTGGATTCAGCGGCCTTTCTCTGGGCTATGGTCCAGGTAGAGACTGTTTCTAGCCCAGTGATATTGAGGTGTATAATATGGTGTGTTTGGAAGTGTGTAACTAAATGTGTTGACAGTTTATTCTTGGTGATTGTATATAGATGTTGTTTGAGACGTGTTAGAATTGTCGATCCAGTTTCCCCCACATAGATTTTTTTGCATAATGCACAGGTGATTGCATAGACTATGTTGGTGCTATTTATGTTCATCAGTTGTGTGATTTGGCTACCGGTGTGTGCGTATGGGTTGTGTATGTTTGTCAGTTGTCTGTAGTAGGTGCTTTCAGTGGGTACTGGGGGAGAGGGCCTGTTTGAAAATGTTGCATTGACTAGGAGATCCTTCAGATTAGGATTCCTCCTGTATGCTGAGATTGGTCGGAATGGTTGTAGTGGGGGGAAGGCCTGTTGTGTGTTAGAAAATGCACTTTTCAGTCTTGAATGTATACGTTGGTTTATGTGTGAATAGGTGCTGATGATTGGTAGCCTCTTGGGTTCCGGCCCCGTCCCCAATGTGGGAATGGGGTTTCTAGGGGAAGTCTGGGGGTTAAGGTTAGGGTTGTGGTTAGGGTTAGGGTTATGGTTAGGGTTAGGGTTAGGGTTAGGGTTAGGGTTAGGGTTGTGGTTAGGGTTAGGGTTAGGGTTGTGGTTAGGGTTGTGGTTAGGGTTAGGGTTATGGTTAGGGTTATGGTTAGGGTTAGGGTTATGGTTAGGGTTATGGTTAGGGTTGTGGTTAGGGTTGTGGTTAGGGTTGGGGTTAGGGTTAATGTCAGGAACAGTGCCCCCTGGGTTAAGGTTAGGAGGAAGAGGCAATTGATTTTGGATGACGCTTGCTATTGTGTCCGCTTTGATGTATCTCAGTGACCGCTTGGAGTACCCCCTCCTCCTCAATGCCTCAAATAGTATGTGTGTAGCTGTATTGAAATCAGTCTGTTGAGTGCATAATCTGTAGAATCGGATGAGTTGTGATTTGACGATCCCCCTAAAGGTATGTTTGGGGTGGAAACTGGATCGGTGGAGTAATGCATGCGTGTCTGTTTCTTTGAAATAAACTTTAGTGTGTAGGTAAACTATGGTTGCTTCAGTGTCTGGAAAGAAAACAGTGGTGTCTAAAAAATGTATTCTATGTGGGTGTATGATATATTTAACTGTAATGGTGGGATGATGATTGTTCAAGATGTCTATGAATGTGGTGAAGTCCTGTAGATTATGTTGCCACACCCCGAAGATATCATCCAGGTAGCGTTTGTAGACCAAGGGAAGCAGTGGGCATTTTTCCAAAGCTGTAGTCTCCCAGTCCGCCATGTATATGTTTGCGTATGCTGGAGCGAACTTTTTGCCCATTGCTGTCCCATGAATCTGAAGATAGTATTGGTTATTAAATGTAAAATCATTGTTTTTCAGCCCCAGTTCAAGTAACTGTAAGATGTGTTTGTCTGGTCTCTGTCTATCTGGATATCTTCGGAGTGCTGCTTCCACTGCTGCCATCCCTGAGGGGATGTCTATGTTCGTGTAAAGAGAGTCTATGTCCATGGTGAACAGGTATGCCTGTGCTGGAACCGGGATTGTACGAAGTGTGTCTATGAAATGATATGTGTCCTTAATATAGCTGGCATGTTTTTGTGAGATGGGGTTGAGAAAATGATCTATGAATTCAGCTGCTGGAGATGACTCACTACCACAATCAGAGACGATGGGTCTTCCCATAGGGACCCGAAAAGGGACAGTCCACGTCTCTGGTGTTTTGTGAATTTTTGGTAAAAGGTAAAAGAGTCTCTGTCTTGGTATATCAGGTCCATCTAAGTATACTTTCTGTCTATGTGAGATGAATTTATTTTTATAAAGGTCCGCTATAATCTGTCTCACTAGTGTCTGTGTCTCCATCTGTGTGGAAGTGGGAATGGAAGTGTAGTGTTGTGTATTGGAAAGTTGGCGATTGGCTTCCAAGAGATATTGCTGATTATCCATTATCACTATCTTGGAGCCTTTGTCTGCTGGTTTAATTGTTATATGTTTGTTTTGTCTTAGCTGGGTTATAGCTAGTCTTTCGTCTTGTGTAATGTTATGTGAAGTTGTAATGGTAGAGCTATGTAAATCTCTAATAATCTGTGTATTAGTTTTAATAAGTTTTCTAATTGGTTGTGATAGTTTCTTTAGTGAGGGTTCCCATTTAGATCTTTCAGTGAATGGTTGGGTAATAAAATCAGTAGTATAGTCAAAATGGTCTAATAACTTGAGGTTTCTATGGAATCTATGGATGTCCCTTTGCAGGTCCCCATAATCCGACCGCATCGGTGTCGGGACAAAGGTTAGTCCCCTCTCCAGCAGCCGAGTCTCAGAAGGGGACAGAACAAATACCGTGGAGAGATTCATAATATTAGTGTATTGGTGGAGGGACTGTCCTATGCGCTTACCCTCCTCTACCACTTTAGCTGAGTTGCCCAATGTTTCAGTATTTTAGCTGCTGTAGCTGGTGTCCAATGTATGTAGTCATGATTTTCAGTGATGAATTCTGAATGGTCTATTTCCAGTAGGGCATTGTAATGTGTAGTGATGTATGTGTTGATATGTTTCAGCATGTCCTTCTGTTGACGTGTGAGGTTGGGTGAGAAGTTGATGATTGGCCAGTAAATGGTGGCATTTGGGTACATGACTGTGGCTTTATTGTGGAGTATCTGTAGTTGGCTTATGGGTGTTGATTTCCTTTCCTGGTCTTTGTTATTTATCCCTAGTGACAGCACAACCACCTTAGTATTGGGGTTTGGGATTGACTTTGCCAAGACCCCAGTAATGTGATGAAATTGTGCTCCTGGGTAACTATCTATCTGAATATCTTTATAAGGGTGTGGTGGAATTCTACTAAGGTTAGAATCTCCTATAACGATGACCGGTTTATGTGAAGTTATATGCCAATCATATGTCTTTCTGGTGCTCAAATTATGTCTGGTTGGTCGGTACAATAATCGGGGAGATGGTGGAGATGTTGGGGTGGAGTGTCTCGGTATAGGCAGGGGAGAGAGTCTTACACTGGGTTCTTGGCCAATCTTTTTCCCAATACCCAAGATAGGTGGGGTGGGTACCATGTTTCCAATCTGTGGAGAGAAAAGTATTGGAGATGTTTCAGAGGGGAAGTTGAGTTCCAATCTCACCCTGGGCTCTTTGGGGAGCCCATTGTTTGGAGACATACTAGGTGGGGTGGGTAGAGAGGGGGGTCTGGTGTATGGGGAATTAGGTGTTGGGGAGGGTTCAGCCGGGACATTACTGGGATTGAACTTCCCTTTGGTCTATCCGATCATCATATTTTTATCACCCTTAGCCCCTTTCTCCTTATTCCTCACCTCAGTGGGGTTTATGGGTATGTTTGCTTGGGTCTCTGTGAAAACAGAAGTGGAGATGTTAGTGTCTGGGCTGAGTGGGCCTGAGATATTCAAGTCAGAGTACACTGCCACATTACTGGATCTAGGTTTATTGGGTGGTTGTGCTGTCCCTATTGCCACGGTGGGTGGAGAGATGGTTGGAGTTGCCACTTGGCTCCAAGGTGTGTGGATCACTTGGGCCTCAATTGTAACTGTCTTTGGTTTTGTTGTCGTATGTGAGTTTTCAACTACGATAGATTGTAGGGGTGGGAAATCCTCTTCTATTAGCTCAAAATTAATCATAAATGGGTAAGTGTCAGATCGGGGTGATATACTGGGCTGGGCAATTGTTTCTAGGTGCTGAGTTGTTGTAATTACTTGACTGGGCTGAGGGAATATGAGGTTCGGTGTTCCCCCATCCCTTTCTCCTGCGTGGTGTGTGGAAGGGTTTTGTTTGGCAGGCTGACAAATGGGGGCCACAGTGTCTGAAGCGCATTTCTCATTACTCAGTCTAGGGGCAATGTTTGAGGTTCTTCCAATTTGGCCAGATCTGGGACTCTGTTGTGTAGTTTGGGCTGCTGCAGGTTTGGTCAACCTGACAGCCATCAGTGATGGGATTTCTTCGATTCGGGTTTGTTTGGAATGTCCTATCATCTGGGTCGGTGGTCTAGGGTACTTAGTAGCTCGTGGAGGAAAACCTCCCGTTGGGGTGGGGAAGTGGTGTAAAATGGCTGAGGTGGGAAGAGGAGCCCCTATAGCTACTGGGCCCTTTAAGAGCGCTATCACTGTAGGGGCTGTGCTATCTCGCAATCTGTGTTTATACCTGTGTTCCGCCCAACGAACTGCTGTCTGAAAGGCGCTATCGTTGAAGGGAAAGCCTGTAGGGAGCATAGTGTTCAGTATGGTCTCATAATGTTCAAGCAAGATATGCATGTTTTCCAACATCCAATTGTTCGTGTTTACTGCCACTTTCTGCTTTGTAGACATGTTTGGTGAGGATGGTTTAATAAAATCTGTCAATTTCCTTACGTGTTTCATCATTCCCACTGGAAAGGTCTGTGTTTCCAGTGCATGTAGGATAATGTGTTTGTGGTGCGTAGCTTGTATCAGTTTAAAATAAGTCTTGGTTATGTGTTGGATGGAAGGTGTTATGGTTAGTGCTGTGTTATGTTCTATGGTGTGAGTGTTAGTCTCCCCCTCTTCTGGAAGGGTATCTAAAACAGTGAACCTATTACTGTGCATATTTAATCCAGTTAATGTTCACTGACATACAAGAAACCTACTTCAGGTGTGCTTACCCCCTTTAGTTGGATCGGAGTCTTTGGAGAAAGGAGTGTTCCTCAGGTGGGGATAACCACCAACTGGTTATATCACTTTAAAAAAGGTGGTACCATCCTAAAAATGTTTTTATTAATTCCTCCTCGTTTGTTGTATGTTCACTGGGAGCGACCCAGGTAGTTCGTGTCCGTGGTCGTCTTCTTGATTTCCTGAGGATCTTCTTAGGATGTTTTCTTTGTTGGTTTGGGGTTTGTTTGTTATTTGTTATGTCCTCCCAATAACTGGATTAAAACTATGCTTTATTGTTAAAAGGTATATCTAAGAACAGTTTTTAATAAATTCGCTGTATCAAATAAAGAAAGTAGAAAGAAAAAAGTGCCTGACGTTTCGCATATAAATGCTTCTTCAGAGGCTAAGGAGTGGCTATGTTTGGGAGCAGAATATAAACCCTAGAAGAAGGGGGGGGGGAAAAGAAAGGGGGTGGGGAAAAGGGGTTGTTCTTCCAATTAGTAGTCCTATGTAGCAGCTATTGGTTAATACACCACACTAACCTAAGTCAGCTGTGAAAGTAGATGTGTCACCAACTGATTGGTTGCTGATTTAACGCAAGGTAGCCTACCTTGGAACAATGGGAAAATATAGAAATGAAAAAGATAGAACAGAGGGGGGAGGAAAAACGGGGGAGACATACATCAGTGTGTACTTTAAGAAAATTGTAGTAAATAATAAAAAATAAAAATAAAAAAATATATATACAATAGTGGATCTTAGTGGCCCTGTAATAAAATCATGGAAGGCTACTACCCTCCTACTGTGATATGAGCTACTACTACCACCACCTCGGTTTAATCCTGACATCACATATCTCTATAGCTAAACGGTCCATATCTTGGTATATCCTATATGTGTGGTATTTTGTCTGGTTTTTCTCTAACTGGTTGTTAAACCATTTTCACCACTGGGTATACTTGTGTACCTTTAAGAGAATACTGGTCTATGATGGGTGGGGTTATGCAGATATATGTGAGTGGTATCTCATGGTCTTTCTACTAAGTGGTGTCAACCATGAGAGGGATTCCCATCTCTCATATAGTCTAACTCAATGGAGATCGCTTGATAAGTTAAGTGTGTCTACTGTCTAAAACCAGAGAGACAAACAAAAAGAACAAAAACCAATCAAACCCCAATTATCTTAACTGGTCAGTTCTTACAATCAGTGTGGTTATGTTCCTAAACACCCTCAGCCCACAGAAGTAATGTTAATTTTATAGACCTCTTCACAAACTGCCTACAGTGCAGTGGGTAAATTGGGCATGATGAGAAATACAAGTATTTTCATAATTCCAGGTGGGATAACAGATAGGAGAGAGCACAATGGCACTGGCTAGGTTAGGTTTATGATAAATTCTGTTTTTTGGTGGTTTTTTTACCCTGTGTTGCACTGGCCTATTGTGATCTCTGTTATTGCTACCAGTCTGGTGTTTATTGGGAGGGTTGTGTTTGTGGATATGTGAGATGTATGAATGGTTTCCCTACTCATAGTTTGCCATTTAATCCAAGTGGAGCCAGAGATCTAAGGTTGGCTATCCACTTGGATTCAGCGGCCTTTCTCTGGGCTATGGTCCAGGTAGAGACTGTTTCTAGCCCAGTGATATTGAGGTGTATAATATGGTGTGTTTGGAAGTGTGTAACTAAATGTGTTGACAGTTTATTCTTGGTGATTGTATATAGATGTTGTTTGAGACGTGTTAGAATTGTCGATCCAGTTTCCCCCACATAGATTTTTTTGCATAATGCACAGGTGATTGCATAGACTATGTTGGTGCTATTTATGTTCATCAGTTGTGTGATTTGGCTACCGGTGTGTGCGTATGGGTTGTGTATGTTTGTCAGTTGTCTGTAGTAGGTGCTTTCAGTGGGTACTGGGGGAGAGGGCCTGTTTGAAAATGTTGCATTGACTAGGAGATCCTTCAGATTAGGATTCCTCCTGTATGCTGAGATTGGTCGGAATGGTTGTAGTGGGGGGAAGGCCTGTTGTGTGTTAGAAAATGCACTTTTCAGTCTTGAATGTATACGTTGGTTTATGTGTGAATAGGTGCTGATGATTGGTAGCCTCTTGGGTTCCGGCCCCGTCCCCAATGTGGGAATGGGGTTTCTAGGGGAAGTCTGGGGGTTAAGGTTAGGGTTGTGGTTAGGGTTAGGGTTATGGTTAGGGTTATGGTTAGGGTTAGGGTTAGGGTTAGGGTTAGGGTTGTGGTTAGGGTTAGGGTTAGGGGTTGTGGTTAGGGTTAGGGTTAGGGTTAGGGTTAGGTTTATGATAAATTCTGTTTTTTGGTGGTTTTTTTACCCTGTGTTGCACTGGCCTATTGTGATCTCTGTTATTGCTACCAGTCTGGTGTTTATTGGGAGGGTTGTGTTTGTGGATATGTGAGATGTATGAATGGTTTCCCTACTCATAGTTTGCCATTTAATCCAAGTGGAGCCAGAGATCTAAGGTTGGCTATCCACTTGGATTCAGCGGCCTTTCTCTGGGCTATGGTCCAGGTAGAGACTGTTTCTAGCCCAGTGATATTGAGGTGTATAATATGGTGTGTTTGGAAGTGTGTAACTAAATGTGTTGACAGTTTATTCTTGGTGATTGTATATAGATGTTGTTTGAGACGTGTTAGAATTGTCGATCCAGTTTCCCCCACATAGATTTTTTTGCATAATGCACAGGTGATTGCATAGACTATGTTGGTGCTATTTATGTTCATCAGTTGTGTGATTTGGCTACCGGTGTGTGCGTATGGGTTGTGTATGTTTGTCAGTTGTCTGTAGTAGGTGCTTTCAGTGGGTACTGGGGGAGAGGGCCTGTTTGAAAATGTTGCATTGACTAGGAGATCCTTCAGATTAGGATTCCTCCTGTATGCTGAGATTGGTCGGAATGGTTGTAGTGGGGGGAAGGCCTGTTGTGTGTTAGAAAATGCACTTTTCAGTCTTGAATGTATACGTTGGTTTATGTGTGAATAGGTGCTGATGATTGGTAGCCTCTTGGGTTCCGGCCCCGTCCCCAATGTGGGAATGGGGTTTCTAGGGGAAGTCTGGGGGTTAGGGTTAGGGTTGTGGTTAGGGTTAGGGTTATGGTTAGGGTTATGGTTAGGGTTAGGGTTAGGGTTAGGGTTGTGGTTGTGGTTAGGGTTAGGGTTAGGGTTGTGGTTAGGGTTGTGGTTAGGGTTAGGGTTATGGTTAGGGTTATGGTTAGGGTTAGGGTTATGGTTAGGGTTATGGTTAGGGTTGTGGTTAGGGTTGTGGTTAGGGTTGGGGTTAGGGTTAGTGTCAGGAACAGTGCCCCCTGGGTTAAGGTTAGGAGGAAGAGGCAATTGATTTTGGATGACGCTTGCTATTGTGTCCGCTTTGATGTATCTCAGTGACCGCTTGGAGTACCCCCTCCTCCTCAATGCCTCAAATAGTATGTGTGTAGCTGTATTGAAATCAGTCTGTTGAGTGCATAATCTGTAGAATCGGATGAGTTGTGATTTGACGATCCCCCTAAAGGTATGTTTGGGGTGGAAACTGGATCGGTGGAGTAATGCATGCGTGTCTGTTTCTTTGAAATAAACTTTAGTGTGTAGGTAAACTATGGTTGCTTCAGTGTCTGGAAAGAAAACAGTGGTGTCTAAAAAATGTATTCTATGTGGGTGTATGATATATTTAACTGTAATGGTGGGATGATGATTGTTCAAGATGTCTATGAATGTGGTGAAGTCCTGTAGATTATGTTGCCACACCCCGAAGATATCATCCAGGTAGCGTTTGTAGACCAAGGGAAGCAGTGGGCATTTTTCCAAAGCTGTAGTCTCCCAGTCCGCCATGTATATGTTTGCGTATGCTGGAGCGAACTTTTTGCCCATTGCTGTCCCATGAATCTGAAGATAGTATTGGTTATTAAATGTAAAATCATTGTTTTTCAGCCCCAGTTCAAGTAACTGTAAGATGTGTTTGTCTGGTCTCTGTCTATCTGGATATCTTCGGAGTGCTGCTTCCACTGCTGCCATCCCTGAGGGGATGTCTATGTTCGTGTAAAGAGAGTCTATGTCCATGGTGAACAGGTATGCCTGTGCTGGAACCGGGATTGTACGAAGTGTGTCTATGAAATGATATGTGTCCTTAATATAGCTGGCATGTTTTTGTGAGATGGGGTTGAGAAAATGATCTATGAATTCAGCTGCTGGAGATGACTCACTACCACAATCAGAGACGATGGGTCTTCCCATAGGGACCCGAAAAGGGACAGTCCACGTCTCTGGTGTTTTGTGAATTTTTGGTAAAAGGTAAAAGAGTCTCTGTCTTGGTATATCAGGTCCATCTAAGTATACTTTCTGTCTATGTGAGATGAATTTATTTTTATAAAGGTCCGCTATAATCTGTCTCACTAGTGTCTGTGTCTCCATCTGTGTGGAAGTGGGAATGGAAGTGTAGTGTTGTGTATTGGAAAGTTGGCGATTGGCTTCCAAGAGATATTGCTGATTATCCATTATCACTATCTTGGAGCCTTTGTCTGCTGGTTTAATTGTTATATGTTTGTTTTGTCTTAGCTGGGTTATAGCTAGTCTTTCGTCTTGTGTAATGTTATGTGAAGTTGTAATGGTAGAGCTATGTAAATCTCTAATAATCTGTGTATTAGTTTTAATAAGTTTTCTAATTGGTTGTGATAGTTTCTTTAGTGAGGGTTCCCATTTAGATCTTTCAGTGAATGGTTGGGTAATAAAATCAGTAGTATAGTCAAAATGGTCTAATAACTTGAGGTTTCTATGGAATCTATGGATGTCCCTTTGCAGGTCCCCATAATCCGACCGCATCGGTGTCGGGACAAAGGTTAGTCCCCTCTCCAGCAGCCGAGTCTCAGAAGGGGACAGAACAAATACCGTGGAGAGATTCATAATATTAGTGTATTGGTGGAGGGACTGTCCTATGCGCTTACCCTCCTCTACCACTTTAGCTGAGTTGCCCAATGTTTCAGTATTTTAGCTGCTGTAGCTGGTGTCCAATGTATGTAGTCATGATTTTCAGTGATGAATTCTGAATGGTCTATTTCCAGTAGGGCATTGTAATGTGTAGTGATGTATGTGTTGATATGTTTCAGCATGTCCTTCTGTTGACGTGTGAGGTTGGGTGAGAAGTTGATGATTGGCCAGTAAATGGTGGCATTTGGGTACATGACTGTGGCTTTATTGTGGAGTATCTGTAGTTGGCTTATGGGTGTTGATTTCCTTTCCTGGTCTTTGTTATTTATCCCTAGTGACAGCACAACCACCTTAGTATTGGGGTTTGGGATTGACTTTGCCAAGACCCCAGTAATGTGATGAAATTGTGCTCCTGGGTAACTATCTATCTGAATATCTTTATAAGGGTGTGGTGGAATTCTACTAAGGTTAGAATCTCCTATAACGATGACCGGTTTATGTGAAGTTATATGCCAATCATATGTCTTTCTGGTGCTCAAATTATGTCTGGTTGGTCGGTACAATAATCGGGGAGATGGTGGAGATGTTGGGGTGGAGTGTCTCGGTATAGGCAGGGGAGAGAGTCTTACACTGGGTTCTTGGCCAATCTTTTTCCCAATACCCAAGATAGGTGGGGTGGGTACCATGTTTCCAATCTGTGGAGAGAAAAGTATTGGAGATGTTTCAGAGGGGAAGTTGAGTTCCAATCTCACCCTGGGCTCTTTGGGGAGCCCATTGTTTGGAGACATACTAGGTGGGGTGGGTAGAGAGGGGGGTCTGGTGTATGGGGAATTAGGTGTTGGGGAGGGTTCAGCCGGGACATTACTGGGATTGAACTTCCCTTTGGTCTATCCGATCATCATATTTTTATCACCCTTAGCCCCTTTCTCCTTATTCCTCACCTCAGTGGGGTTTATGGGTATGTTTGCTTGGGTCTCTGTGAAAACAGAAGTGGAGATGTTAGTGTCTGGGCTGAGTGGGCCTGAGATATTCAAGTCAGAGTACACTGCCACATTACTGGATCTAGGTTTATTGGGTGGTTGTGCTGTCCCTATTGCCACGGTGGGTGGAGAGATGGTTGGAGTTGCCACTTGGCTCCAAGGTGTGTGGATCACTTGGGCCTCAATTGTAACTGTCTTTGGTTTTGTTGTCGTATGTGAGTTTTCAACTACGATAGATTGTAGGGGTGGGAAATCCTCTTCTATTAGCTCAAAATTAATCATAAATGGGTAAGTGTCAGATCGGGGTGATATACTGGGCTGGGCAATTGTTTCTAGGTGCTGAGTTGTTGTAATTACTTGACTGGGCTGAGGGAATATGAGGTTCGGTGTTCCCCCATCCCTTTCTCCTGCGTGGTGTGTGGAAGGGTTTTGTTTGGCAGGCTGACAAATGGGGGCCACAGTGTCTGAAGCGCATTTCTCATTACTCAGTCTAGGGGCAATGTTTGAGGTTCTTCCAATTTGGCCAGATCTGGGACTCTGTTGTGTAGTTTGGGCTGCTGCAGGTTTGGTCAACCTGACAGCCATCAGTGATGGGATTTCTTCGATTCGGGTTTGTTTGGAATGTCCTATCATCTGGGTCGGTGGTCTAGGGTACTTAGTAGCTCGTGGAGGAAAACCTCCCGTTGGGGTGGGGAAGTGGTGTAAAATGGCTGAGGTGGGAAGAGGAGCCCCTATAGCTACTGGGCCCTTTAAGAGCGCTATCACTGTAGGGGCTGTGCTATCTCGCAATCTGTGTTTATACCTGTGTTCCGCCCAACGAACTGCTGTCTGAAAGGCGCTATCGTTGAAGGGAAAGCCTGTAGGGAGCATAGTGTTCAGTATGGTCTCATAATGTTCAAGCAAGATATGCATGTTTTCCAACATCCAATTGTTCGTGTTTACTGCCACTTTCTGCTTTGTAGACATGTTTGGTGAGGATGGTTTAATAAAATCTGTCAATTTCCTTACGTGTTTCATCATTCCCACTGGAAAGGTCTGTGTTTCCAGTGCATGTAGGATAATGTGTTTGTGGTGCGTAGCTTGTATCAGTTTAAAATAAGTCTTGGTTATGTGTTGGATGGAAGGTGTTATGGTTAGTGCTGTGTTATGTTCTATGGTGTGAGTGTTAGTCTCCCCCTCTTCTGGAAGGGTATCTAAAACAGTGAACCTATTACTGTGCATATTTAATCCAGTTAATGTTCACTGACATACAAGAAACCTACTTCAGGTGTGCTTACCCCCTTTAGTTGGATCGGAGTCTTTGGAGAAAGGAGTGTTCCTCAGGTGGGGATAACCACCAACTGGTTATATCACTTTAAAAAAGGTGGTACCATCCTAAAAATGTTTTTATTAATTCCTCCTCGTTTGTTGTATGTTCACTGGGAGCGACCCAGGTAGTTCGTGTCCGTGGTCGTCTTCTTGATTTCCTGAGGATCTTCTTAGGATGTTTTCTTTGTTGGTTTGGGGTTTGTTTGTTATTTGTTATGTCCTCCCAATAACTGGATTAAAACTATGCTTTATTGTTAAAAGGTATATCTAAGAACAGTTTTTAATAAATTCGCTGTATCAAATAAAGAAAGTAGAAAGAAAAAAGTGCCTGACGTTTCGCATATAAATGCTTCTTCAGAGGCTAAGGAGTGGCTATGTTTGGGAGCAGAATATAAACCCTAGAAGAAGGGGGGGGGGAAAAGAAAGGGGGTGGGGAAAAGGGGTTGTTCTTCCAATTAGTAGTCCTATGTAGCAGCTATTGGTTAATACACCACACTAACCTAAGTCAGCTGTGAAAGTAGATGTGTCACCAACTGATTGGTTGCTGATTTAACGCAAGGTAGCCTACCTTGGAACAATGGGAAAATATAGAAATGAAAAAGATAGAACAGAGGGGGGAGGAAAAACGGGGGAGACATACATCAGTGTGTACTTTAAGAAAATTGTAGTAAATAATAAAAAATAAAAATAAAAAAATATATATACAATAGTGGATCTTAGTGGCCCTGTAATAAAATCATGGAAGGCTACTACCCTCCTACTGTGATATGAGCTACTACTACCACCACCTCGGTTTAATCCTGACATCACATATCTCTATAGCTAAACGGTCCATATCTTGGTATATCCTATATGTGTGGTATTTTGTCTGGTTTTTCTCTAACTGGTTGTTAAACCATTTTCACCACTGGGTATACTTGTGTACCTTTAAGAGAATACTGGTCTATGATGGGTGGGGTTATGCAGATATATGTGAGTGGTATCTCATGGTCTTTCTACTAAGTGGTGTCAACCATGAGAGGGATTCCCATCTCTCATATAGTCTAACTCAATGGAGATCGCTTGATAAGTTAAGTGTGTCTACTGTCTAAAACCAGAGAGACAAACAAAAAGAACAAAAACCAATCAAACCCCAATTATCTTAACTGGTCAGTTCTTACAATCAGTGTGGTTATGTTCCTAAACACCCTCAGCCCACAGAAGTAATGTTAATTTTATAGACCTCTTCACAAACTGCCTACAGTGCAGTGGGTAAATTGGGCATGATGAGAAATACAAGTATTTTCATAATTCCAGGTGGGATAACAGATAGGAGAGAGCACAATGGCACTGGCTAGGTTAGGTTTATGATAAATTCTGTTTTTTGGTGGTTTTTTTACCCTGTGTTGCACTGGCCTATTGTGATCTCTGTTATTGCTACCAGTCTGGTGTTTATTGGGAGGGTTGTGTTTGTGGATATGTGAGATGTATGAATGGTTTCCCTACTCATAGTTTGCCATTTAATCCAAGTGGAGCCAGAGATCTAAGGTTGGCTATCCACTTGGATTCAGCGGCCTTTCTCTGGGCTATGGTCCAGGTAGAGACTGTTTCTAGCCCAGTGATATTGAGGTGTATAATATGGTGTGTTTGGAAGTGTGTAACTAAATGTGTTGACAGTTTATTCTTGGTGATTGTATATAGATGTTGTTTGAGACGTGTTAGAATTGTCGATCCAGTTTCCCCCACATAGATTTTTTTGCATAATGCACAGGTGATTGCATAGACTATGTTGGTGCTATTTATGTTCATCAGTTGTGTGATTTGGCTACCGGTGTGTGCGTATGGGTTGTGTATGTTTGTCAGTTGTCTGTAGTAGGTGCTTTCAGTGGGTACTGGGGGAGAGGGCCTGTTTGAAAATGTTGCATTGACTAGGAGATCCTTCAGATTAGGATTCCTCCTGTATGCTGAGATTGGTCGGAATGGTTGTAGTGGGGGGAAGGCCTGTTGTGTGTTAGAAAATGCACTTTTCAGTCTTGAATGTATACGTTGGTTTATGTGTGAATAGGTGCTGATGATTGGTAGCCTCTTGGGTTCCGGCCCCGTCCCCAATGTGGGAATGGGGTTTCTAGGGGAAGTCTGGGGGTTAAGGTTAGGGTTGTGGTTAGGGTTAGGGTTATGGTTAGGGTTATGGTTAGGGTTAGGGTTAGGGTTAGGGTTAGGGTTGTGGTTAGGGTTAGGGTTAGGGTTAGGGTTGTGGTTGTGGTTAGGGTTAGGGTTAGGGTTAGGGTTAGGTTTATGATAAATTCTGTTTTTTGGTGGTTTTTTTACCCTGTGTTGCACTGGCCTATTGTGATCTCTGTTATTGCTACCAGTCTGGTGTTTATTGGGAGGGTTGTGTTTGTGGATATGTGAGATGTATGAATGGTTTCCCTACTCATAGTTTGCCATTTAATCCAAGTGGAGCCAGAGATCTAAGGTTGGCTATCCACTTGGATTCAGCGGCCTTTCTCTGGGCTATGGTCCAGGTAGAGACTGTTTCTAGCCCAGTGATATTGAGGTGTATAATATGGTGTGTTTGGAAGTGTGTAACTAAATGTGTTGACAGTTTATTCTTGGTGATTGTATATAGATGTTGTTTGAGACGTGTTAGAATTGTCGATCCAGTTTCCCCCACATAGATTTTTTTGCATAATGCACAGGTGATTGCATAGACTATGTTGGTGCTATTTATGTTCATCAGTTGTGTGATTTGGCTACCGGTGTGTGCGTATGGGTTGTGTATGTTTGTCAGTTGTCTGTAGTAGGTGCTTTCAGTGGGTACTGGGGGAGAGGGCCTGTTTGAAAATGTTGCATTGACTAGGAGATCCTTCAGATTAGGATTCCTCCTGTATGCTGAGATTGGTCGGAATGGTTGTAGTGGGGGGAAGGCCTGTTGTGTGTTAGAAAATGCACTTTTCAGTCTTGAATGTATACGTTGGTTTATGTGTGAATAGGTGCTGATGATTGGTAGCCTCTTGGGTTCCGGCCCCGTCCCCAATGTGGGAATGGGGTTTCTAGGGGAAGTCTGGGGGTTAAGGTTAGGGTTGTGGTTAGGGTTAGGGTTATGGTTAGGGTTATGGTTAGGGTTAGGGTTAGGGTTAGGGTTGTGGTTAGGGTTAGGGTTAGGGTTGTGGTTAGGGTTGTGGTTAGGGTTAGGGTTATGGTTAGGGTTATGGTTAGGGTTAGGGTTATGGTTAGGGTTATGGTTAGGGTTGTGGTTAGGGTTGTGGTTAGGGTTGGGGTTAGGGTTAGTGTCAGGAACAGTGCCCCCTGGGTTAAGGTTAGGAGGAAGAGGCAATTGATTTTGGATGACGCTTGCTATTGTGTCCGCTTTGATGTATCTCAGTGACCGCTTGGAGTACCCCCTCCTCCTCAATGCCTCAAATAGTATGTGTGTAGCTGTATTGAAATCAGTCTGTTGAGTGCATAATCTGTAGAATCGGATGAGTTGTGATTTGACGATCCCCCTAAAGGTATGTTTGGGGTGGAAACTGGATCGGTGGAGTAATGCATGCGTGTCTGTTTCTTTGAAATAAACTTTAGTGTGTAGGTAAACTATGGTTGCTTCAGTGTCTGGAAAGAAAACAGTGGTGTCTAAAAAATGTATTCTATGTGGGTGTATGATATATTTAACTGTAATGGTGGGATGATGATTGTTCAAGATGTCTATGAATGTGGTGAAGTCCTGTAGATTATGTTGCCACACCCCGAAGATATCATCCAGGTAGCGTTTGTAGACCAAGGGAAGCAGTGGGCATTTTTCCAAAGCTGTAGTCTCCCAGTCCGCCATGTATATGTTTGCGTATGCTGGAGCGAACTTTTTGCCCATTGCTGTCCCATGAATCTGAAGATAGTATTGGTTATTAAATGTAAAATCATTGTTTTTCAGCCCCAGTTCAAGTAACTGTAAGATGTGTTTGTCTGGTCTCTGTCTATCTGGATATCTTCGGAGTGCTGCTTCCACTGCTGCCATCCCTGAGGGGATGTCTATGTTCGTGTAAAGAGAGTCTATGTCCATGGTGAACAGGTATGCCTGTGCTGGAACCGGGATTGTACGAAGTGTGTCTATGAAATGATATGTGTCCTTAATATAGCTGGCATGTTTTTGTGAGATGGGGTTGAGAAAATGATCTATGAATTCAGCTGCTGGAGATGACTCACTACCACAATCAGAGACGATGGGTCTTCCCATAGGGACCCGAAAAGGGACAGTCCACGTCTCTGGTGTTTTGTGAATTTTTGGTAAAAGGTAAAAGAGTCTCTGTCTTGGTATATCAGGTCCATCTAAGTATACTTTCTGTCTATGTGAGATGAATTTATTTTTATAAAGGTCCGCTATAATCTGTCTCACTAGTGTCTGTGTCTCCATCTGTGTGGAAGTGGGAATGGAAGTGTAGTGTTGTGTATTGGAAAGTTGGCGATTGGCTTCCAAGAGATATTGCTGATTATCCATTATCACTATCTTGGAGCCTTTGTCTGCTGGTTTAATTGTTATATGTTTGTTTTGTCTTAGCTGGGTTATAGCTAGTCTTTCGTCTTGTGTAATGTTATGTGAAGTTGTAATGGTAGAGCTATGTAAATCTCTAATAATCTGTGTATTAGTTTTAATAAGTTTTCTAATTGGTTGTGATAGTTTCTTTAGTGAGGGTTCCCATTTAGATCTTTCAGTGAATGGTTGGGTAATAAAATCAGTAGTATAGTCAAAATGGTCTAATAACTTGAGGTTTCTATGGAATCTATGGATGTCCCTTTGCAGGTCCCCATAATCCGACCGCATCGGTGTCGGGACAAAGGTTAGTCCCCTCTCCAGCAGCCGAGTCTCAGAAGGGGACAGAACAAATACCGTGGAGAGATTCATAATATTAGTGTATTGGTGGAGGGACTGTCCTATGCGCTTACCCTCCTCTACCACTTTAGCTGAGTTGCCCAATGTTTCAGTATTTTAGCTGCTGTAGCTGGTGTCCAATGTATGTAGTCATGATTTTCAGTGATGAATTCTGAATGGTCTATTTCCAGTAGGGCATTGTAATGTGTAGTGATGTATGTGTTGATATGTTTCAGCATGTCCTTCTGTTGACGTGTGAGGTTGGGTGAGAAGTTGATGATTGGCCAGTAAATGGTGGCATTTGGGTACATGACTGTGGCTTTATTGTGGAGTATCTGTAGTTGGCTTATGGGTGTTGATTTCCTTTCCTGGTCTTTGTTATTTATCCCTAGTGACAGCACAACCACCTTAGTATTGGGGTTTGGGATTGACTTTGCCAAGACCCCAGTAATGTGATGAAATTGTGCTCCTGGGTAACTATCTATCTGAATATCTTTATAAGGGTGTGGTGGAATTCTACTAAGGTTAGAATCTCCTATAACGATGACCGGTTTATGTGAAGTTATATGCCAATCATATGTCTTTCTGGTGCTCAAATTATGTCTGGTTGGTCGGTACAATAATCGGGGAGATGGTGGAGATGTTGGGGTGGAGTGTCTCGGTATAGGCAGGGGAGAGAGTCTTACACTGGGTTCTTGGCCAATCTTTTTCCCAATACCCAAGATAGGTGGGGTGGGTACCATGTTTCCAATCTGTGGAGAGAAAAGTATTGGAGATGTTTCAGAGGGGAAGTTGAGTTCCAATCTCACCCTGGGCTCTTTGGGGAGCCCATTGTTTGGAGACATACTAGGTGGGGTGGGTAGAGAGGGGGGTCTGGTGTATGGGGAATTAGGTGTTGGGGAGGGTTCAGCCGGGACATTACTGGGATTGAACTTCCCTTTGGTCTATCCGATCATCATATTTTTATCACCCTTAGCCCCTTTCTCCTTATTCCTCACCTCAGTGGGGTTTATGGGTATGTTTGCTTGGGTCTCTGTGAAAACAGAAGTGGAGATGTTAGTGTCTGGGCTGAGTGGGCCTGAGATATTCAAGTCAGAGTACACTGCCACATTACTGGATCTAGGTTTATTGGGTGGTTGTGCTGTCCCTATTGCCACGGTGGGTGGAGAGATGGTTGGAGTTGCCACTTGGCTCCAAGGTGTGTGGATCACTTGGGCCTCAATTGTAACTGTCTTTGGTTTTGTTGTCGTATGTGAGTTTTCAACTACGATAGATTGTAGGGGTGGGAAATCCTCTTCTATTAGCTCAAAATTAATCATAAATGGGTAAGTGTCAGATCGGGGTGATATACTGGGCTGGGCAATTGTTTCTAGGTGCTGAGTTGTTGTAATTACTTGACTGGGCTGAGGGAATATGAGGTTCGGTGTTCCCCCATCCCTTTCTCCTGCGTGGTGTGTGGAAGGGTTTTGTTTGGCAGGCTGACAAATGGGGGCCACAGTGTCTGAAGCGCATTTCTCATTACTCAGTCTAGGGGCAATGTTTGAGGTTCTTCCAATTTGGCCAGATCTGGGACTCTGTTGTGTAGTTTGGGCTGCTGCAGGTTTGGTCAACCTGACAGCCATCAGTGATGGGATTTCTTCGATTCGGGTTTGTTTGGAATGTCCTATCATCTGGGTCGGTGGTCTAGGGTACTTAGTAGCTCGTGGAGGAAAACCTCCCGTTGGGGTGGGGAAGTGGTGTAAAATGGCTGAGGTGGGAAGAGGAGCCCCTATAGCTACTGGGCCCTTTAAGAGCGCTATCACTGTAGGGGCTGTGCTATCTCGCAATCTGTGTTTATACCTGTGTTCCGCCCAACGAACTGCTGTCTGAAAGGCGCTATCGTTGAAGGGAAAGCCTGTAGGGAGCATAGTGTTCAGTATGGTCTCATAATGTTCAAGCAAGATATGCATGTTTTCCAACATCCAATTGTTCGTGTTTACTGCCACTTTCTGCTTTGTAGACATGTTTGGTGAGGATGGTTTAATAAAATCTGTCAATTTCCTTACGTGTTTCATCATTCCCACTGGAAAGGTCTGTGTTTCCAGTGCATGTAGGATAATGTGTTTGTGGTGCGTAGCTTGTATCAGTTTAAAATAAGTCTTGGTTATGTGTTGGATGGAAGGTGTTATGGTTAGTGCTGTGTTATGTTCTATGGTGTGAGTGTTAGTCTCCCCCTCTTCTGGAAGGGTATCTAAAACAGTGAACCTATTACTGTGCATATTTAATCCAGTTAATGTTCACTGACATACAAGAAACCTACTTCAGGTGTGCTTACCCCCTTTAGTTGGATCGGAGTCTTTGGAGAAAGGAGTGTTCCTCAGGTGGGGATAACCACCAACTGGTTATATCACTTTAAAAAAGGTGGTACCATCCTAAAAATGTTTTTATTAATTCCTCCTCGTTTGTTGTATGTTCACTGGGAGCGACCCAGGTAGTTCGTGTCCGTGGTCGTCTTCTTGATTTCCTGAGGATCTTCTTAGGATGTTTTCTTTGTTGGTTTGGGGTTTGTTTGTTATTTGTTATGTCCTCCCAATAACTGGATTAAAACTATGCTTTATTGTTAAAAGGTATATCTAAGAACAGTTTTTAATAAATTCGCTGTATCAAATAAAGAAAGTAGAAAGAAAAAAGTGCCTGACGTTTCGCATATAAATGCTTCTTCAGAGGCTAAGGAGTGGCTATGTTTGGGAGCAGAATATAAACCCTAGAAGAAGGGGGGGGGGAAAAGAAAGGGGGTGGGGAAAAGGGGTTGTTCTTCCAATTAGTAGTCCTATGTAGCAGCTATTGGTTAATACACCACACTAACCTAAGTCAGCTGTGAAAGTAGATGTGTCACCAACTGATTGGTTGCTGATTTAACGCAAGGTAGCCTACCTTGGAACAATGGGAAAATATAGAAATGAAAAAGATAGAACAGAGGGGGGAGGAAAAACGGGGGAGACATACATCAGTGTGTACTTTAAGAAAATTGTAGTAAATAATAAAAAATAAAAATAAAAAAATATATATACAATAGTGGATCTTAGTGGCCCTGTAATAAAATCATGGAAGGCTACTACCCTCCTACTGTGATATGAGCTACTACTACCACCACCTCGGTTTAATCCTGACATCACATATCTCTATAGCTAAACGGTCCATATCTTGGTATATCCTATATGTGTGGTATTTTGTCTGGTTTTTCTCTAACTGGTTGTTAAACCATTTTCACCACTGGGTATACTTGTGTACCTTTAAGAGAATACTGGTCTATGATGGGTGGGGTTATGCAGATATATGTGAGTGGTATCTCATGGTCTTTCTACTAAGTGGTGTCAACCATGAGAGGGATTCCCATCTCTCATATAGTCTAACTCAATGGAGATCGCTTGATAAGTTAAGTGTGTCTACTGTCTAAAACCAGAGAGACAAACAAAAAGAACAAAAACCAATCAAACCCCAATTATCTTAACTGGTCAGTTCTTACAATCAGTGTGGTTATGTTCCTAAACACCCTCAGCCCACAGAAGTAATGTTAATTTTATAGACCTCTTCACAAACTGCCTACAGTGCAGTGGGTAAATTGGGCATGATGAGAAATACAAGTATTTTCATAATTCCAGGTGGGATAACAGATAGGAGAGAGCACAATGGCACTGGCTAGGTTAGGTTTATGATAAATTCTGTTTTTTGGTGGTTTTTTTACCCTGTGTTGCACTGGCCTATTGTGATCTCTGTTATTGCTACCAGTCTGGTGTTTATTGGGAGGGTTGTGTTTGTGGATATGTGAGATGTATGAATGGTTTCCCTACTCATAGTTTGCCATTTAATCCAAGTGGAGCCAGAGATCTAAGGTTGGCTATCCACTTGGATTCAGCGGCCTTTCTCTGGGCTATGGTCCAGGTAGAGACTGTTTCTAGCCCAGTGATATTGAGGTGTATAATATGGTGTGTTTGGAAGTGTGTAACTAAATGTGTTGACAGTTTATTCTTGGTGATTGTATATAGATGTTGTTTGAGACGTGTTAGAATTGTCGATCCAGTTTCCCCCACATAGATTTTTTTGCATAATGCACAGGTGATTGCATAGACTATGTTGGTGCTATTTATGTTCATCAGTTGTGTGATTTGGCTACCGGTGTGTGCGTATGGGTTGTGTATGTTTGTCAGTTGTCTGTAGTAGGTGCTTTCAGTGGGTACTGGGGGAGAGGGCCTGTTTGAAAATGTTGCATTGACTAGGAGATCCTTCAGATTAGGATTCCTCCTGTATGCTGAGATTGGTCGGAATGGTTGTAGTGGGGGGAAGGCCTGTTGTGTGTTAGAAAATGCACTTTTCAGTCTTGAATGTATACGTTGGTTTATGTGTGAATAGGTGCTGATGATTGGTAGCCTCTTGGGTTCCGGCCCCGTCCCCAATGTGGGAATGGGGTTTCTAGGGGAAGTCTGGGGGTTAAGGTTAGGGTTGTGGTTAGGGTTAGGGTTATGGTTAGGGTTATGGTTAGGGTTAGGGTTAGGGTTAGGGTTGTGGTTAGGGTTAGGGTTAGGGTTGTGGTTGTGGTTAGGGTTAGGGTTAGGGTTAGGTTTATGATAAATTCTGTTTTTTGGTGGTTTTTTTACCCTGTGTTGCACTGGCCTATTGTGATCTCTGTTATTGCTACCAGTCTGGTGTTTATTGGGAGGGTTGTGTTTGTGGATATGTGAGATGTATGAATGGTTTCCCTACTCATAGTTTGCCATTTAATCCAAGTGGAGCCAGAGATCTAAGGTTGGCTATCCACTTGGATTCAGCGGCCTTTCTCTGGGCTATGGTCCAGGTAGAGACTGTTTCTAGCCCAGTGATATTGAGGTGTATAATATGGTGTGTTTGGAAGTGTGTAACTAAATGTGTTGACAGTTTATTCTTGGTGATTGTATATAGATGTTGTTTGAGACGTGTTAGAATTGTCGATCCAGTTTCCCCCACATAGATTTTTTTGCATAATGCACAGGTGATTGCATAGACTATGTTGGTGCTATTTATGTTCATCAGTTGTGTGATTTGGCTACCGGTGTGTGCGTATGGGTTGTGTATGTTTGTCAGTTGTCTGTAGTAGGTGCTTTCAGTGGGTACTGGGGGAGAGGGCCTGTTTGAAAATGTTGCATTGACTAGGAGATCCTTCAGATTAGGATTCCTCCTGTATGCTGAGATTGGTCGGAATGGTTGTAGTGGGGGGAAGGCCTGTTGTGTGTTAGAAAATGCACTTTTCAGTCTTGAATGTATACGTTGGTTTATGTGTGAATAGGTGCTGATGATTGGTAGCCTCTTGGGTTCCGGCCCCGTCCCCAATGTGGGAATGGGGTTTCTAGGGGAAGTCTGGGGGTTAAGGTTAGGGTTGTGGTTAGGGTTAGGGTTATGGTTAGGGTTATGGTTAGGGTTAGGGTTAGGGTTAGGGTTAGGGTTGTGGTTAGGGTTAGGGTTAGGGTTGTGGTTAGGGTTAGGGTTAGGGTTAGGGTTAGGTTTATGATAAATTCTGTTTTTTGGTGGTTTTTTTACCCTGTGTTGCACTGGCCTATTGTGATCTCTGTTATTGCTACCAGTCTGGTGTTTATTGGGAGGGTTGTGTTTGTGGATATGTGAGATGTATGAATGGTTTCCCTACTCATAGTTTGCCATTTAATCCAAGTGGAGCCAGAGATCTAAGGTTGGCTATCCACTTGGATTCAGCGGCCTTTCTCTGGGCTATGGTCCAGGTAGAGACTGTTTCTAGCCCAGTGATATTGAGGTGTATAATATGGTGTGTTTGGAAGTGTGTAACTAAATGTGTTGACAGTTTATTCTTGGTGATTGTATATAGATGTTGTTTGAGACGTGTTAGAATTGTCGATCCAGTTTCCCCCACATAGATTTTTTTGCATAATGCACAGGTGATTGCATAGACTATGTTGGTGCTATTTATGTTCATCAGTTGTGTGATTTGGCTACCGGTGTGTGCGTATGGGTTGTGTATGTTTGTCAGTTGTCTGTAGTAGGTGCTTTCAGTGGGTACTGGGGGAGAGGGCCTGTTTGAAAATGTTGCATTGACTAGGAGATCCTTCAGATTAGGATTCCTCCTGTATGCTGAGATTGGTCGGAATGGTTGTAGTGGGGGGAAGGCCTGTTGTGTGTTAGAAAATGCACTTTTCAGTCTTGAATGTATACGTTGGTTTATGTGTGAATAGGTGCTGATGATTGGTAGCCTCTTGGGTTCCGGCCCCGTCCCCAATGTGGGAATGGGGTTTCTAGGGGAAGTCTGGGGGTTAAGGTTAGGGTTGTGGTTAGGGTTAGGGTTATGGTTAGGGTTATGGTTAGGGTTAGGGTTAGGGTTAGGGTTGTGGTTAGGGTTAGGGTTAGGGTTGTGGTTAGGGTTGTGGTTAGGGTTAGGGTTATGGTTAGGGTTAGGGTTATGGTTAGGGTTATGGTTAGGGTTGTGGTTAGGGTTGTGGTTAGGGTTGGGGTTAGGGTTAGTGTCAGGAACAGTGCCCCCTGGGTTAAGGTTAGGAGGAAGAGGCAATTGATTTTGGATGACGCTTGCTATTGTGTCCGCTTTGATGTATCTCAGTGACCGCTTGGAGTACCCCCTCCTCCTCAATGCCTCAAATAGTATGTGTGTAGCTGTATTGAAATCAGTCTGTTGAGTGCATAATCTGTAGAATCGGATGAGTTGTGATTTGACGATCCCCCTAAAGGTATGTTTGGGGTGGAAACTGGATCGGTGGAGTAATGCATGCGTGTCTGTTTCTTTGAAATAAACTTTAGTGTGTAGGTAAACTATGGTTGCTTCAGTGTCTGGAAAGAAAACAGTGGTGTCTAAAAAATGTATTCTATGTGGGTGTATGATATATTTAACTGTAATGGTGGGATGATGATTGTTCAAGATGTCTATGAATGTGGTGAAGTCCTGTAGATTATGTTGCCACACCCCGAAGATATCATCCAGGTAGCGTTTGTAGACCAAGGGAAGCAGTGGGCATTTTTCCAAAGCTGTAGTCTCCCAGTCCGCCATGTATATGTTTGCGTATGCTGGAGCGAACTTTTTGCCCATTGCTGTCCCATGAATCTGAAGATAGTATTGGTTATTAAATGTAAAATCATTGTTTTTCAGCCCCAGTTCAAGTAACTGTAAGATGTGTTTGTCTGGTCTCTGTCTATCTGGATATCTTCGGAGTGCTGCTTCCACTGCTGCCATCCCTGAGGGGATGTCTATGTTCGTGTAAAGAGAGTCTATGTCCATGGTGAACAGGTATGCCTGTGCTGGAACCGGGATTGTACGAAGTGTGTCTATGAAATGATATGTGTCCTTAATATAGCTGGCATGTTTTTGTGAGATGGGGTTGAGAAAATGATCTATGAATTCAGCTGCTGGAGATGACTCACTACCACAATCAGAGACGATGGGTCTTCCCATAGGGACCCGAAAAGGGACAGTCCACGTCTCTGGTGTTTTGTGAATTTTTGGTAAAAGGTAAAAGAGTCTCTGTCTTGGTATATCAGGTCCATCTAAGTATACTTTCTGTCTATGTGAGATGAATTTATTTTTATAAAGGTCCGCTATAATCTGTCTCACTAGTGTCTGTGTCTCCATCTGTGTGGAAGTGGGAATGGAAGTGTAGTGTTGTGTATTGGAAAGTTGGCGATTGGCTTCCAAGAGATATTGCTGATTATCCATTATCACTATCTTGGAGCCTTTGTCTGCTGGTTTAATTGTTATATGTTTGTTTTGTCTTAGCTGGGTTATAGCTAGTCTTTCGTCTTGTGTAATGTTATGTGAAGTTGTAATGGTAGAGCTATGTAAATCTCTAATAATCTGTGTATTAGTTTTAATAAGTTTTCTAATTGGTTGTGATAGTTTCTTTAGTGAGGGTTCCCATTTAGATCTTTCAGTGAATGGTTGGGTAATAAAATCAGTAGTATAGTCAAAATGGTCTAATAACTTGAGGTTTCTATGGAATCTATGGATGTCCCTTTGCAGGTCCCCATAATCCGACCGCATCGGTGTCGGGACAAAGGTTAGTCCCCTCTCCAGCAGCCGAGTCTCAGAAGGGGACAGAACAAATACCGTGGAGAGATTCATAATATTAGTGTATTGGTGGAGGGACTGTCCTATGCGCTTACCCTCCTCTACCACTTTAGCTGAGTTGCCCAATGTTTCAGTATTTTAGCTGCTGTAGCTGGTGTCCAATGTATGTAGTCATGATTTTCAGTGATGAATTCTGAATGGTCTATTTCCAGTAGGGCATTGTAATGTGTAGTGATGTATGTGTTGATATGTTTCAGCATGTCCTTCTGTTGACGTGTGAGGTTGGGTGAGAAGTTGATGATTGGCCAGTAAATGGTGGCATTTGGGTACATGACTGTGGCTTTATTGTGGAGTATCTGTAGTTGGCTTATGGGTGTTGATTTCCTTTCCTGGTCTTTGTTATTTATCCCTAGTGACAGCACAACCACCTTAGTATTGGGGTTTGGGATTGACTTTGCCAAGACCCCAGTAATGTGATGAAATTGTGCTCCTGGGTAACTATCTATCTGAATATCTTTATAAGGGTGTGGTGGAATTCTACTAAGGTTAGAATCTCCTATAACGATGACCGGTTTATGTGAAGTTATATGCCAATCATATGTCTTTCTGGTGCTCAAATTATGTCTGGTTGGTCGGTACAATAATCGGGGAGATGGTGGAGATGTTGGGGTGGAGTGTCTCGGTATAGGCAGGGGAGAGAGTCTTACACTGGGTTCTTGGCCAATCTTTTTCCCAATACCCAAGATAGGTGGGGTGGGTACCATGTTTCCAATCTGTGGAGAGAAAAGTATTGGAGATGTTTCAGAGGGGAAGTTGAGTTCCAATCTCACCCTGGGCTCTTTGGGGAGCCCATTGTTTGGAGACATACTAGGTGGGGTGGGTAGAGAGGGGGGTCTGGTGTATGGGGAATTAGGTGTTGGGGAGGGTTCAGCCGGGACATTACTGGGATTGAACTTCCCTTTGGTCTATCCGATCATCATATTTTTATCACCCTTAGCCCCTTTCTCCTTATTCCTCACCTCAGTGGGGTTTATGGGTATGTTTGCTTGGGTCTCTGTGAAAACAGAAGTGGAGATGTTAGTGTCTGGGCTGAGTGGGCCTGAGATATTCAAGTCAGAGTACACTGCCACATTACTGGATCTAGGTTTATTGGGTGGTTGTGCTGTCCCTATTGCCACGGTGGGTGGAGAGATGGTTGGAGTTGCCACTTGGCTCCAAGGTGTGTGGATCACTTGGGCCTCAATTGTAACTGTCTTTGGTTTTGTTGTCGTATGTGAGTTTTCAACTACGATAGATTGTAGGGGTGGGAAATCCTCTTCTATTAGCTCAAAATTAATCATAAATGGGTAAGTGTCAGATCGGGGTGATATACTGGGCTGGGCAATTGTTTCTAGGTGCTGAGTTGTTGTAATTACTTGACTGGGCTGAGGGAATATGAGGTTCGGTGTTCCCCCATCCCTTTCTCCTGCGTGGTGTGTGGAAGGGTTTTGTTTGGCAGGCTGACAAATGGGGGCCACAGTGTCTGAAGCGCATTTCTCATTACTCAGTCTAGGGGCAATGTTTGAGGTTCTTCCAATTTGGCCAGATCTGGGACTCTGTTGTGTAGTTTGGGCTGCTGCAGGTTTGGTCAACCTGACAGCCATCAGTGATGGGATTTCTTCGATTCGGGTTTGTTTGGAATGTCCTATCATCTGGGTCGGTGGTCTAGGGTACTTAGTAGCTCGTGGAGGAAAACCTCCCGTTGGGGTGGGGAAGTGGTGTAAAATGGCTGAGGTGGGAAGAGGAGCCCCTATAGCTACTGGGCCCTTTAAGAGCGCTATCACTGTAGGGGCTGTGCTATCTCGCAATCTGTGTTTATACCTGTGTTCCGCCCAACGAACTGCTGTCTGAAAGGCGCTATCGTTGAAGGGAAAGCCTGTAGGGAGCATAGTGTTCAGTATGGTCTCATAATGTTCAAGCAAGATATGCATGTTTTCCAACATCCAATTGTTCGTGTTTACTGCCACTTTCTGCTTTGTAGACATGTTTGGTGAGGATGGTTTAATAAAATCTGTCAATTTCCTTACGTGTTTCATCATTCCCACTGGAAAGGTCTGTGTTTCCAGTGCATGTAGGATAATGTGTTTGTGGTGCGTAGCTTGTATCAGTTTAAAATAAGTCTTGGTTATGTGTTGGATGGAAGGTGTTATGGTTAGTGCTGTGTTATGTTCTATGGTGTGAGTGTTAGTCTCCCCCTCTTCTGGAAGGGTATCTAAAACAGTGAACCTATTACTGTGCATATTTAATCCAGTTAATGTTCACTGACATACAAGAAACCTACTTCAGGTGTGCTTACCCCCTTTAGTTGGATCGGAGTCTTTGGAGAAAGGAGTGTTCCTCAGGTGGGGATAACCACCAACTGGTTATATCACTTTAAAAAAGGTGGTACCATCCTAAAAATGTTTTTATTAATTCCTCCTCGTTTGTTGTATGTTCACTGGGAGCGACCCAGGTAGTTCGTGTCCGTGGTCGTCTTCTTGATTTCCTGAGGATCTTCTTAGGATGTTTTCTTTGTTGGTTTGGGGTTTGTTTGTTATTTGTTATGTCCTCCCAATAACTGGATTAAAACTATGCTTTATTGTTAAAAGGTATATCTAAGAACAGTTTTTAATAAATTCGCTGTATCAAATAAAGAAAGTAGAAAGAAAAAAGTGCCTGACGTTTCGCATATAAATGCTTCTTCAGAGGCTAAGGAGTGGCTATGTTTGGGAGCAGAATATAAACCCTAGAAGAAGGGGGGGGGGAAAAAGAAAGGGGGTGGGGAAAAGGGGTTGTTCTTCCAATTAGTAGTCCTATGTAGCAGCTATTGGTTAATACACCACACTAACCTAAGTCAGCTGTGAAAGTAGATGTGTCACCAACTGATTGGTTGCTGATTTAACGCAAGGTAGCCTACCTTGGAACAATGGGAAAATATAGAAATGAAAAAGATAGAACAGAGGGGGGAGGAAAAACGGGGGAGACATACATCAGTGTGTACTTTAAGAAAATTGTAGTAAATAATAAAAAATAAAAATAAAAAAATATATATACAATAGTGGATCTTAGTGGCCCTGTAATAAAATCATGGAAGGCTACTACCCTCCTACTGTGATATGAGCTACTACTACCACCACCTCGGTTTAATCCTGACATCACATATCTCTATAGCTAAACGGTCCATATCTTGGTATATCCTATATGTGTGGTATTTTGTCTGGTTTTTCTCTAACTGGTTGTTAAACCATTTTCACCACTGGGTATACTTGTGTACCTTTAAGAGAATACTGGTCTATGATGGGTGGGGTTATGCAGATATATGTGAGTGGTATCTCATGGTCTTTCTACTAAGTGGTGTCAACCATGAGAGGGATTCCCATCTCTCATATAGTCTAACTCAATGGAGATCGCTTGATAAGTTAAGTGTGTCTACTGTCTAAAACCAGAGAGACAAACAAAAAGAACAAAAACCAATCAAACCCCAATTATCTTAACTGGTCAGTTCTTACAATCAGTGTGGTTATGTTCCTAAACACCCTCAGCCCACAGAAGTAATGTTAATTTTATAGACCTCTTCACAAACTGCCTACAGTGCAGTGGGTAAATTGGGCATGATGAGAAATACAAGTATTTTCATAATTCCAGGTGGGATAACAGATAGGAGAGAGCACAATGGCACTGGCTAGGTTAGGTTTATGATAAATTCTGTTTTTTGGTGGTTTTTTTACCCTGTGTTGCACTGGCCTATTGTGATCTCTGTTATTGCTACCAGTCTGGTGTTTATTGGGAGGGTTGTGTTTGTGGATATGTGAGATGTATGAATGGTTTCCCTACTCATAGTTTGCCATTTAATCCAAGTGGAGCCAGAGATCTAAGGTTGGCTATCCACTTGGATTCAGCGGCCTTTCTCTGGGCTATGGTCCAGGTAGAGACTGTTTCTAGCCCAGTGATATTGAGGTGTATAATATGGTGTGTTTGGAAGTGTGTAACTAAATGTGTTGACAGTTTATTCTTGGTGATTGTATATAGATGTTGTTTGAGACGTGTTAGAATTGTCGATCCAGTTTCCCCCACATAGATTTTTTTGCATAATGCACAGGTGATTGCATAGACTATGTTGGTGCTATTTATGTTCATCAGTTGTGTGATTTGGCTACCGGTGTGTGCGTATGGGTTGTGTATGTTTGTCAGTTGTCTGTAGTAGGTGCTTTCAGTGGGTACTGGGGGAGAGGGCCTGTTTGAAAATGTTGCATTGACTAGGAGATCCTTCAGATTAGGATTCCTCCTGTATGCTGAGATTGGTCGGAATGGTTGTAGTGGGGGGAAGGCCTGTTGTGTGTTAGAAAATGCACTTTTCAGTCTTGAATGTATACGTTGGTTTATGTGTGAATAGGTGCTGATGATTGGTAGCCTCTTGGGTTCCGGCCCCGTCCCCAATGTGGGAATGGGGTTTCTAGGGGAAGTCTGGGGGTTAAGGTTAGGGTTGTGGTTAGGGTTAGGGTTAGGGTTAGGGTTAGGGTTAGGGTTAGGGTTGTGGTTGTGGTTGTGGTTAGGGTTAGGGTTAGGGTTAGGGTTAGGTTTATGATAAATTCTGTTTTTTGGTGGTTTTTTTACCCTGTGTTGCACTGGCCTATTGTGATCTCTGTTATTGCTACCAGTCTGGTGTTTATTGGGAGGGTTGTGTTTGTGGATATGTGAGATGTATGAATGGTTTCCCTACTCATAGTTTGCCATTTAATCCAAGTGGAGCCAGAGATCTAAGGTTGGCTATCCACTTGGATTCAGCGGCCTTTCTCTGGGCTATGGTCCAGGTAGAGACTGTTTCTAGCCCAGTGATATTGAGGTGTATAATATGGTGTGTTTGGAAGTGTGTAACTAAATGTGTTGACAGTTTATTCTTGGTGATTGTATATAGATGTTGTTTGAGACGTGTTAGAATTGTCGATCCAGTTTCCCCCACATAGATTTTTTTGCATAATGCACAGGTGATTGCATAGACTATGTTGGTGCTATTTATGTTCATCAGTTGTGTGATTTGGCTACCGGTGTGTGCGTATGGGTTGTGTATGTTTGTCAGTTGTCTGTAGTAGGTGCTTTCAGTGGGTACTGGGGGAGAGGGCCTGTTTGAAAATGTTGCATTGACTAGGAGATCCTTCAGATTAGGATTCCTCCTGTATGCTGAGATTGGTCGGAATGGTTGTAGTGGGGGGAAGGCCTGTTGTGTGTTAGAAAATGCACTTTTCAGTCTTGAATGTATACGTTGGTTTATGTGTGAATAGGTGCTGATGATTGGTAGCCTCTTGGGTTCCGGCCCCGTCCCCAATGTGGGAATGGGGTTTCTAGGGGAAGTCTGGGGGTTAAGGTTAGGGTTGTGGTTAGGGTTAGGGTTATGGTTAGGGTTATGGTTAGGGTTAGGGTTAGGGTTAGGGTTAGGGTTGTGGTTAGGGTTAGGGTTAGGGTTGTGGTTAGGGTTAGGGTTAGGGTTAGGGTTAGGTTTATGATAAATTCTGTTTTTTGGTGGTTTTTTTACCCTGTGTTGCACTGGCCTATTGTGATCTCTGTTATTGCTACCAGTCTGGTGTTTATTGGGAGGGTTGTGTTTGTGGATATGTGAGATGTATGAATGGTTTCCCTACTCATAGTTTGCCATTTAATCCAAGTGGAGCCAGAGATCTAAGGTTGGCTATCCACTTGGATTCAGCGGCCTTTCTCTGGGCTATGGTCCAGGTAGAGACTGTTTCTAGCCCAGTGATATTGAGGTGTATAATATGGTGTGTTTGGAAGTGTGTAACTAAATGTGTTGACAGTTTATTCTTGGTGATTGTATATAGATGTTGTTTGAGACGTGTTAGAATTGTCGATCCAGTTTCCCCCACATAGATTTTTTTGCATAATGCACAGGTGATTGCATAGACTATGTTGGTGCTATTTATGTTCATCAGTTGTGTGATTTGGCTACCGGTGTGTGCGTATGGGTTGTGTATGTTTGTCAGTTGTCTGTAGTAGGTGCTTTCAGTGGGTACTGGGGGAGAGGGCCTGTTTGAAAATGTTGCATTGACTAGGAGATCCTTCAGATTAGGATTCCTCCTGTATGCTGAGATTGGTCGGAATGGTTGTAGTGGGGGGAAGGCCTGTTGTGTGTTAGAAAATGCACTTTTCAGTCTTGAATGTATACGTTGGTTTATGTGTGAATAGGTGCTGATGATTGGTAGCCTCTTGGGTTCCGGCCCCGTCCCCAATGTGGGAATGGGGTTTCTAGGGGAAGTCTGGGGGTTAAGGTTAGGGTTGTGGTTAGGGTTAGGGTTATGGTTAGGGTTATGGTTAGGGTTAGGGTTAGGGTTAGGGTTAGGGTTGTGGTTAGGGTTAGGGTTAGGGTTGTGGTTAGGGTTAGGGTTAGGGTTAGGGTTAGGGTTATGATAAATTCAGTTTTTTGGTGGTTTTTTTACCCTGTGTTGCACTGGCCTATTGTGATCTCTGTTATTGCTACCAGTCTGGTGTTTATTGGGAGGGTTGTGTTTGTGGATATGTGAGATGTATGAATGGTTTCCCTACTCATAGTTTGCCATTTAATCCAAGTGGAGCCAGAGATCTAAGGTTGGCTATCCACTTGGATTCAGCGGCCTTTCTCTGGGCTATGGTCCAGGTAGAGACTGTTTCTAGCCCAGTGATATTGAGGTGTATAATATGGTGTGTTTGGAAGTGTGTAACTAAATGTGTTGACAGTTTATTCTTGGTGATTGTATATAGATGTTGTTTGAGACGTGTTAGAATTGTCGATCCAGTTTCCCCCACATAGATTTTTTTGCATAATGCACAGGTGATTGCATAGACTATGTTGGTGCTATTTATGTTCATCAGTTGTGTGATTTGGCTACCGGTGTGTGCGTATGGGTTGTGTATGTTTGTCAGTTGTCTGTAGTAGGTGCTTTCAGTGGGTACTGGGGGAGAGGGCCTGTTTGAAAATGTTGCATTGACTAGGAGATCCTTCAGATTAGGATTCCTCCTGTATGCTGAGATTGGTCGGAATGGTTGTAGTGGGGGGAAGGCCTGTTGTGTGTTAGAAAATGCACTTTTCAGTCTTGAATGTATACGTTGGTTTATGTGTGAATAGGTGCTGATGATTGGTAGCCTCTTGGGTTCCGGCCCCGTCCCCAATGTGGGAATGGGGTTTCTAGGGGAAGTCTGGGGGTTAAGGTTAGGGTTGTGGTTAGGGTTAGGGTTATGGTTAGGGTTATGGTTAGGGTTAGGGTTAGGGTTAGGGTTAGGGTTGTGGTTAGGGTTAGGGTTAGGGTTGTGGTTAGGGTTGTGGTTAGGGTTAGGGTTATGGTTAGGGTTATGGTTAGGGTTAGGGTTATGGTTAGGGTTATGGTTAGGGTTGTGGTTAGGGTTGTGGTTAGGGTTGGGGTTAGGGTTAGTGTCAGGAACAGTGCCCCCTGGGTTAAGGTTAGGAGGAAGAGGCAATTGATTTTGGATGACGCTTGCTATTGTGTCCGCTTTGATGTATCTCAGTGACCGCTTGGAGTACCCCCTCCTCCTCAATGCCTCAAATAGTATGTGTGTAGCTGTATTGAAATCAGTCTGTTGAGTGCATAATCTGTAGAATCGGATGAGTTGTGATTTGACGATCCCCCTAAAGGTATGTTTGGGGTGGAAACTGGATCGGTGGAGTAATGCATGCGTGTCTGTTTCTTTGAAATAAACTTTAGTGTGTAGGTAAACTATGGTTGCTTCAGTGTCTGGAAAGAAAACAGTGGTGTCTAAAAAATGTATTCTATGTGGGTGTATGATATATTTAACTGTAATGGTGGGATGATGATTGTTCAAGATGTCTATGAATGTGGTGAAGTCCTGTAGATTATGTTGCCACACCCCGAAGATATCATCCAGGTAGCGTTTGTAGACCAAGGGAAGCAGTGGGCATTTTTCCAAAGCTGTAGTCTCCCAGTCCGCCATGTATATGTTTGCGTATGCTGGAGCGAACTTTTTGCCCATTGCTGTCCCATGAATCTGAAGATAGTATTGGTTATTAAATGTAAAATCATTGTTTTTCAGCCCCAGTTCAAGTAACTGTAAGATGTGTTTGTCTGGTCTCTGTCTATCTGGATATCTTCGGAGTGCTGCTTCCACTGCTGCCATCCCTGAGGGGATGTCTATGTTCGTGTAAAGAGAGTCTATGTCCATGGTGAACAGGTATGCCTGTGCTGGAACCGGGATTGTACGAAGTGTGTCTATGAAATGATATGTGTCCTTAATATAGCTGGCATGTTTTTGTGAGATGGGGTTGAGAAAATGATCTATGAATTCAGCTGCTGGAGATGACTCACTACCACAATCAGAGACGATGGGTCTTCCCATAGGGACCCGAAAAGGGACAGTCCACGTCTCTGGTGTTTTGTGAATTTTTGGTAAAAGGTAAAAGAGTCTCTGTCTTGGTATATCAGGTCCATCTAAGTATACTTTCTGTCTATGTGAGATGAATTTATTTTTATAAAGGTCCGCTATAATCTGTCTCACTAGTGTCTGTGTCTCCATCTGTGTGGAAGTGGGAATGGAAGTGTAGTGTTGTGTATTGGAAAGTTGGCGATTGGCTTCCAAGAGATATTGCTGATTATCCATTATCACTATCTTGGAGCCTTTGTCTGCTGGTTTAATTGTTATATGTTTGTTTTGTCTTAGCTGGGTTATAGCTAGTCTTTCGTCTTGTGTAATGTTATGTGAAGTTGTAATGGTAGAGCTATGTAAATCTCTAATAATCTGTGTATTAGTTTTAATAAGTTTTCTAATTGGTTGTGATAGTTTCTTTAGTGAGGGTTCCCATTTAGATCTTTCAGTGAATGGTTGGGTAATAAAATCAGTAGTATAGTCAAAATGGTCTAATAACTTGAGGTTTCTATGGAATCTATGGATGTCCCTTTGCAGGTCCCCATAATCCGACCGCATCGGTGTCGGGACAAAGGTTAGTCCCCTCTCCAGCAGCCGAGTCTCAGAAGGGGACAGAACAAATACCGTGGAGAGATTCATAATATTAGTGTATTGGTGGAGGGACTGTCCTATGCGCTTACCCTCCTCTACCACTTTAGCTGAGTTGCCCAATGTTTCAGTATTTTAGCTGCTGTAGCTGGTGTCCAATGTATGTAGTCATGATTTTCAGTGATGAATTCTGAATGGTCTATTTCCAGTAGGGCATTGTAATGTGTAGTGATGTATGTGTTGATATGTTTCAGCATGTCCTTCTGTTGACGTGTGAGGTTGGGTGAGAAGTTGATGATTGGCCAGTAAATGGTGGCATTTGGGTACATGACTGTGGCTTTATTGTGGAGTATCTGTAGTTGGCTTATGGGTGTTGATTTCCTTTCCTGGTCTTTGTTATTTATCCCTAGTGACAGCACAACCACCTTAGTATTGGGGTTTGGGATTGACTTTGCCAAGACCCCAGTAATGTGATGAAATTGTGCTCCTGGGTAACTATCTATCTGAATATCTTTATAAGGGTGTGGTGGAATTCTACTAAGGTTAGAATCTCCTATAACGATGACCGGTTTATGTGAAGTTATATGCCAATCATATGTCTTTCTGGTGCTCAAATTATGTCTGGTTGGTCGGTACAATAATCGGGGAGATGGTGGAGATGTTGGGGTGGAGTGTCTCGGTATAGGCAGGGGAGAGAGTCTTACACTGGGTTCTTGGCCAATCTTTTTCCCAATACCCAAGATAGGTGGGGTGGGTACCATGTTTCCAATCTGTGGAGAGAAAAGTATTGGAGATGTTTCAGAGGGGAAGTTGAGTTCCAATCTCACCCTGGGCTCTTTGGGGAGCCCATTGTTTGGAGACATACTAGGTGGGGTGGGTAGAGAGGGGGGTCTGGTGTATGGGGAATTAGGTGTTGGGGAGGGTTCAGCCGGGACATTACTGGGATTGAACTTCCCTTTGGTCTATCCGATCATCATATTTTTATCACCCTTAGCCCCTTTCTCCTTATTCCTCACCTCAGTGGGGTTTATGGGTATGTTTGCTTGGGTCTCTGTGAAAACAGAAGTGGAGATGTTAGTGTCTGGGCTGAGTGGGCCTGAGATATTCAAGTCAGAGTACACTGCCACATTACTGGATCTAGGTTTATTGGGTGGTTGTGCTGTCCCTATTGCCACGGTGGGTGGAGAGATGGTTGGAGTTGCCACTTGGCTCCAAGGTGTGTGGATCACTTGGGCCTCAATTGTAACTGTCTTTGGTTTTGTTGTCGTATGTGAGTTTTCAACTACGATAGATTGTAGGGGTGGGAAATCCTCTTCTATTAGCTCAAAATTAATCATAAATGGGTAAGTGTCAGATCGGGGTGATATACTGGGCTGGGCAATTGTTTCTAGGTGCTGAGTTGTTGTAATTACTTGACTGGGCTGAGGGAATATGAGGTTCGGTGTTCCCCCATCCCTTTCTCCTGCGTGGTGTGTGGAAGGGTTTTGTTTGGCAGGCTGACAAATGGGGGCCACAGTGTCTGAAGCGCATTTCTCATTACTCAGTCTAGGGGCAATGTTTGAGGTTCTTCCAATTTGGCCAGATCTGGGACTCTGTTGTGTAGTTTGGGCTGCTGCAGGTTTGGTCAACCTGACAGCCATCAGTGATGGGATTTCTTCGATTCGGGTTTGTTTGGAATGTCCTATCATCTGGGTCGGTGGTCTAGGGTACTTAGTAGCTCGTGGAGGAAAACCTCCCGTTGGGGTGGGGAAGTGGTGTAAAATGGCTGAGGTGGGAAGAGGAGCCCCTATAGCTACTGGGCCCTTTAAGAGCGCTATCACTGTAGGGGCTGTGCTATCTCGCAATCTGTGTTTATACCTGTGTTCCGCCCAACGAACTGCTGTCTGAAAGGCGCTATCGTTGAAGGGAAAGCCTGTAGGGAGCATAGTGTTCAGTATGGTCTCATAATGTTCAAGCAAGATATGCATGTTTTCCAACATCCAATTGTTCGTGTTTACTGCCACTTTCTGCTTTGTAGACATGTTTGGTGAGGATGGTTTAATAAAATCTGTCAATTTCCTTACGTGTTTCATCATTCCCACTGGAAAGGTCTGTGTTTCCAGTGCATGTAGGATAATGTGTTTGTGGTGCGTAGCTTGTATCAGTTTAAAATAAGTCTTGGTTATGTGTTGGATGGAAGGTGTTATGGTTAGTGCTGTGTTATGTTCTATGGTGTGAGTGTTAGTCTCCCCCTCTTCTGGAAGGGTATCTAAAACAGTGAACCTATTACTGTGCATATTTAATCCAGTTAATGTTCACTGACATACAAGAAACCTACTTCAGGTGTGCTTACCCCCTTTAGTTGGATCGGAGTCTTTGGAGAAAGGAGTGTTCCTCAGGTGGGGATAACCACCAACTGGTTATATCACTTTAAAAAAGGTGGTACCATCCTAAAAATGTTTTTATTAATTCCTCCTCGTTTGTTGTATGTTCACTGGGAGCGACCCAGGTAGTTCGTGTCCGTGGTCGTCTTCTTGATTTCCTGAGGATCTTCTTAGGATGTTTTCTTTGTTGGTTTGGGGTTTGTTTGTTATTTGTTATGTCCTCCCAATAACTGGATTAAAACTATGCTTTATTGTTAAAAGGTATATCTAAGAACAGTTTTTAATAAATTCGCTGTATCAAATAAAGAAAGTAGAAAGAAAAAAGTGCCTGACGTTTCGCATATAAATGCTTCTTCAGAGGCTAAGGAGTGGCTATGTTTGGGAGCAGAATATAAACCCTAGAAGAAGGGGGGGGGGAAAAGAAAGGGGGTGGGGAAAAGGGGTTGTTCTTCCAATTAGTAGTCCTATGTAGCAGCTATTGGTTAATACACCACACTAACCTAAGTCAGCTGTGAAAGTAGATGTGTCACCAACTGATTGGTTGCTGATTTAACGCAAGGTAGCCTACCTTGGAACAATGGGAAAATATAGAAATGAAAAAGATAGAACAGAGGGGGGAGGAAAAACGGGGGAGACATACATCAGTGTGTACTTTAAGAAAATTGTAGTAAATAATAAAAAATAAAAATAAAAAAATATATATACAATAGTGGATCTTAGTGGCCCTGTAATAAAATCATGGAAGGCTACTACCCTCCTACTGTGATATGAGCTACTACTACCACCACCTCGGTTTAATCCTGACATCACATATCTCTATAGCTAAACGGTCCATATCTTGGTATATCCTATATGTGTGGTATTTTGTCTGGTTTTTCTCTAACTGGTTGTTAAACCATTTTCACCACTGGGTATACTTGTGTACCTTTAAGAGAATACTGGTCTATGATGGGTGGGGTTATGCAGATATATGTGAGTGGTATCTCATGGTCTTTCTACTAAGTGGTGTCAACCATGAGAGGGATTCCCATCTCTCATATAGTCTAACTCAATGGAGATCGCTTGATAAGTTAAGTGTGTCTACTGTCTAAAACCAGAGAGACAAACAAAAAGAACAAAAACCAATCAAACCCCAATTATCTTAACTGGTCAGTTTTTACAATCAGTGTGGTTATGTTCCTAAACACCCTCAGCCCACAGAAGTAATGTTAATTTTATAGACCTCTTCACAAACTGCCTACAGTGCAGTGGGTAAATTGGGCATGATGAGAAATACAAGTATTTTCATAATTCCAGGTGGGATAACAGATAGGAGAGAGCACAATGGCACTGGCTAGGTTAGGTTTATGATAAATTCTGTTTTTTGGTGGTTTTTTTACCCTGTGTTGCACTGGCCTATTGTGATCTCTGTTATTGCTACCAGTCTGGTGTTTATTGGGAGGGTTGTGTTTGTGGATATGTGAGATGTATGAATGGTTTCCCTACTCATAGTTTGCCATTTAATCCAAGTGGAGCCAGAGATCTAAGGTTGGCTATCCACTTGGATTCAGCGGCCTTTCTCTGGGCTATGGTCCAGGTAGAGACTGTTTCTAGCCCAGTGATATTGAGGTGTATAATATGGTGTGTTTGGAAGTGTGTAACTAAATGTGTTGACAGTTTATTCTTGGTGATTGTATATAGATGTTGTTTGAGACGTGTTAGAATTGTCGATCCAGTTTCCCCCACATAGATTTTTTTGCATAATGCACAGGTGATTGCATAGACTATGTTGGTGCTATTTATGTTCATCAGTTGTGTGATTTGGCTACCGGTGTGTGCGTATGGGTTGTGTATGTTTGTCAGTTGTCTGTAGTAGGTGCTTTCAGTGGGTACTGGGGGAGAGGGCCTGTTTGAAAATGTTGCATTGACTAGGAGATCCTTCAGATTAGGATTCCTCCTGTATGCTGAGATTGGTCGGAATGGTTGTAGTGGGGGGAAGGCCTGTTGTGTGTTAGAAAATGCACTTTTCAGTCTTGAATGTATACGTTGGTTTATGTGTGAATAGGTGCTGATGATTGGTAGCCTCTTGGGTTCCGGCCCCGTCCCCAATGTGGGAATGGGGTTTCTAGGGGAAGTCTGGGGGTTAAGGTTAGGGTTGTGGTTAGGGTTAGGGTTATGGTTAGGGTTATGGTTAGGGTTAGGGTTAGGGTTAGGGTTAGGGTTGTGGTTAGGGTTAGGGTTAGGGTTGTGGTTAGGGTTGTGGTTAGGGTTAGGGTTATGGTTAGGGTTATGGTTAGGGTTAGGGTTATGGTTAGGGTTATGGTTAGGGTTGTGGTTAGGGTTGTGGTTAGGGTTGGGGTTAGGGTTAGTGTCAGGAACAGTGCCCCCTGGGTTAAGGTTAGGAGGAAGAGGCAATTGATTTTGGATGACGCTTGCTATTGTGTCCGCTTTGATGTATCTCAGTGACCGCTTGGAGTACCCCCTCCTCCTCAATGCCTCAAATAGTATGTGTGTAGCTGTATTGAAATCAGTCTGTTGAGTGCATAATCTGTAGAATCGGATGAGTTGTGATTTGACGATCCCCCTAAAGGTATGTTTGGGGTGGAAACTGGATCGGTGGAGTAATGCATGCGTGTCTGTTTCTTTGAAATAAACTTTAGTGTGTAGGTAAACTATGGTTGCTTCAGTGTCTGGAAAGAAAACAGTGGTGTCTAAAAAATGTATTCTATGTGGGTGTATGATATATTTAACTGTAATGGTGGGATGATGATTGTTCAAGATGTCTATGAATGTGGTGAAGTCCTGTAGATTATGTTGCCACACCCCGAAGATATCATCCAGGTAGCGTTTGTAGACCAAGGGAAGCAGTGGGCATTTTTCCAAAGCTGTAGTCTCCCAGTCCGCCATGTATATGTTTGCGTATGCTGGAGCGAACTTTTTGCCCATTGCTGTCCCATGAATCTGAAGATAGTATTGGTTATTAAATGTAAAATCATTGTTTTTCAGCCCCAGTTCAAGTAACTGTAAGATGTGTTTGTCTGGTCTCTGTCTATCTGGATATCTTCGGAGTGCTGCTTCCACTGCTGCCATCCCTGAGGGGATGTCTATGTTCGTGTAAAGAGAGTCTATGTCCATGGTGAACAGGTATGCCTGTGCTGGAACCGGGATTGTACGAAGTGTGTCTATGAAATGATATGTGTCCTTAATATAGCTGGCATGTTTTTGTGAGATGGGGTTGAGAAAATGATCTATGAATTCAGCTGCTGGAGATGACTCACTACCACAATCAGAGACGATGGGTCTTCCCATAGGGACCCGAAAAGGGACAGTCCACGTCTCTGGTGTTTTGTGAATTTTTGGTAAAAGGTAAAAGAGTCTCTGTCTTGGTATATCAGGTCCATCTAAGTATACTTTCTGTCTATGTGAGATGAATTTATTTTTATAAAGGTCCGCTATAATCTGTCTCACTAGTGTCTGTGTCTCCATCTGTGTGGAAGTGGGAATGGAAGTGTAGTGTTGTGTATTGGAAAGTTGGCGATTGGCTTCCAAGAGATATTGCTGATTATCCATTATCACTATCTTGGAGCCTTTGTCTGCTGGTTTAATTGTTATATGTTTGTTTTGTCTTAGCTGGGTTATAGCTAGTCTTTCGTCTTGTGTAATGTTATGTGAAGTTGTAATGGTAGAGCTATGTAAATCTCTAATAATCTGTGTATTAGTTTTAATAAGTTTTCTAATTGGTTGTGATAGTTTCTTTAGTGAGGGTTCCCATTTAGATCTTTCAGTGAATGGTTGGGTAATAAAATCAGTAGTATAGTCAAAATGGTCTAATAACTTGAGGTTTCTATGGAATCTATGGATGTCCCTTTGCAGGTCCCCATAATCCGACCGCATCGGTGTCGGGACAAAGGTTAGTCCCCTCTCCAGCAGCCGAGTCTCAGAAGGGGACAGAACAAATACCGTGGAGAGATTCATAATATTAGTGTATTGGTGGAGGGACTGTCCTATGCGCTTACCCTCCTCTACCACTTTAGCTGAGTTGCCCAATGTTTCAGTATTTTAGCTGCTGTAGCTGGTGTCCAATGTATGTAGTCATGATTTTCAGTGATGAATTCTGAATGGTCTATTTCCAGTAGGGCATTGTAATGTGTAGTGATGTATGTGTTGATATGTTTCAGCATGTCCTTCTGTTGACGTGTGAGGTTGGGTGAGAAGTTGATGATTGGCCAGTAAATGGTGGCATTTGGGTACATGACTGTGGCTTTATTGTGGAGTATCTGTAGTTGGCTTATGGGTGTTGATTTCCTTTCCTGGTCTTTGTTATTTATCCCTAGTGACAGCACAACCACCTTAGTATTGGGGTTTGGGATTGACTTTGCCAAGACCCCAGTAATGTGATGAAATTGTGCTCCTGGGTAACTATCTATCTGAATATCTTTATAAGGGTGTGGTGGAATTCTACTAAGGTTAGAATCTCCTATAACGATGACCGGTTTATGTGAAGTTATATGCCAATCATATGTCTTTCTGGTGCTCAAATTATGTCTGGTTGGTCGGTACAATAATCGGGGAGATGGTGGAGATGTTGGGGTGGAGTGTCTCGGTATAGGCAGGGGAGAGAGTCTTACACTGGGTTCTTGGCCAATCTTTTTCCCAATACCCAAGATAGGTGGGGTGGGTACCATGTTTCCAATCTGTGGAGAGAAAAGTATTGGAGATGTTTCAGAGGGGAAGTTGAGTTCCAATCTCACCCTGGGCTCTTTGGGGAGCCCATTGTTTGGAGACATACTAGGTGGGGTGGGTAGAGAGGGGGGTCTGGTGTATGGGGAATTAGGTGTTGGGGAGGGTTCAGCCGGGACATTACTGGGATTGAACTTCCCTTTGGTCTATCCGATCATCATATTTTTATCACCCTTAGCCCCTTTCTCCTTATTCCTCACCTCAGTGGGGTTTATGGGTATGTTTGCTTGGGTCTCTGTGAAAACAGAAGTGGAGATGTTAGTGTCTGGGCTGAGTGGGCCTGAGATATTCAAGTCAGAGTACACTGCCACATTACTGGATCTAGGTTTATTGGGTGGTTGTGCTGTCCCTATTGCCACGGTGGGTGGAGAGATGGTTGGAGTTGCCACTTGGCTCCAAGGTGTGTGGATCACTTGGGCCTCAATTGTAACTGTCTTTGGTTTTGTTGTCGTATGTGAGTTTTCAACTACGATAGATTGTAGGGGTGGGAAATCCTCTTCTATTAGCTCAAAATTAATCATAAATGGGTAAGTGTCAGATCGGGGTGATATACTGGGCTGGGCAATTGTTTCTAGGTGCTGAGTTGTTGTAATTACTTGACTGGGCTGAGGGAATATGAGGTTCGGTGTTCCCCCATCCCTTTCTCCTGCGTGGTGTGTGGAAGGGTTTTGTTTGGCAGGCTGACAAATGGGGGCCACAGTGTCTGAAGCGCATTTCTCATTACTCAGTCTAGGGGCAATGTTTGAGGTTCTTCCAATTTGGCCAGATCTGGGACTCTGTTGTGTAGTTTGGGCTGCTGCAGGTTTGGTCAACCTGACAGCCATCAGTGATGGGATTTCTTCGATTCGGGTTTGTTTGGAATGTCCTATCATCTGGGTCGGTGGTCTAGGGTACTTAGTAGCTCGTGGAGGAAAACCTCCCGTTGGGGTGGGGAAGTGGTGTAAAATGGCTGAGGTGGGAAGAGGAGCCCCTATAGCTACTGGGCCCTTTAAGAGCGCTATCACTGTAGGGGCTGTGCTATCTCGCAATCTGTGTTTATACCTGTGTTCCGCCCAACGAACTGCTGTCTGAAAGGCGCTATCGTTGAAGGGAAAGCCTGTAGGGAGCATAGTGTTCAGTATGGTCTCATAATGTTCAAGCAAGATATGCATGTTTTCCAACATCCAATTGTTCGTGTTTACTGCCACTTTCTGCTTTGTAGACATGTTTGGTGAGGATGGTTTAATAAAATCTGTCAATTTCCTTACGTGTTTCATCATTCCCACTGGAAAGGTCTGTGTTTCCAGTGCATGTAGGATAATGTGTTTGTGGTGCGTAGCTTGTATCAGTTTAAAATAAGTCTTGGTTATGTGTTGGATGGAAGGTGTTATGGTTAGTGCTGTGTTATGTTCTATGGTGTGAGTGTTAGTCTCCCCCTCTTCTGGAAGGGTATCTAAAACAGTGAACCTATTACTGTGCATATTTAATCCAGTTAATGTTCACTGACATACAAGAAACCTACTTCAGGTGTGCTTACCCCCTTTAGTTGGATCGGAGTCTTTGGAGAAAGGAGTGTTCCTCAGGTGGGGATAACCACCAACTGGTTATATCACTTTAAAAAAGGTGGTACCATCCTAAAAATGTTTTTATTAATTCCTCCTCGTTTGTTGTATGTTCACTGGGAGCGACCCAGGTAGTTCGTGTCCGTGGTCGTCTTCTTGATTTCCTGAGGATCTTCTTAGGATGTTTTCTTTGTTGGTTTGGGGTTTGTTTGTTATTTGTTATGTCCTCCCAATAACTGGATTAAAACTATGCTTTATTGTTAAAAGGTATATCTAAGAACAGTTTTTAATAAATTCGCTGTATCAAATAAAGAAAGTAGAAAGAAAAAAGTGCCTGACGTTTCGCATATAAATGCTTCTTCAGAGGCTAAGGAGTGGCTATGTTTGGGAGCAGAATATAAACCCTAGAAGAAGGGGGGGGGGAAAAGAAAGGGGGTGGGGAAAAGGGGTTGTTCTTCCAATTAGTAGTCCTATGTAGCAGCTATTGGTTAATACACCACACTAACCTAAGTCAGCTGTGAAAGTAGATGTGTCACCAACTGATTGGTTGCTGATTTAACGCAAGGTAGCCTACCTTGGAACAATGGGAAAATATAGAAATGAAAAAGATAGAACAGAGGGGGGAGGAAAAACGGGGGAGACATACATCAGTGTGTACTTTAAGAAAATTGTAGTAAATAATAAAAAATAAAAATAAAAAAATATATATACAATAGTGGATCTTAGTGGCCCTGTAATAAAATCATGGAAGGCTACTACCCTCCTACTGTGATATGAGCTACTACTACCACCACCTCGGTTTAATCCTGACATCACATATCTCTATAGCTAAACGGTCCATATCTTGGTATATCCTATATGTGTGGTATTTTGTCTGGTTTTTCTCTAACTGGTTGTTAAACCATTTTCACCACTGGGTATACTTGTGTACCTTTAAGAGAATACTGGTCTATGATGGGTGGGGTTATGCAGATATATGTGAGTGGTATCTCATGGTCTTTCTACTAAGTGGTGTCAACCATGAGAGGGATTCCCATCTCTCATATAGTCTAACTCAATGGAGATCGCTTGATAAGTTAAGTGTGTCTACTGTCTAAAACCAGAGAGACAAACAAAAAGAACAAAAACCAATCAAACCCCAATTATCTTAACTGGTCAGTTCTTACAATCAGTGTGGTTATGTTCCTAAACACCCTCAGCCCACAGAAGTAATGTTAATTTTATAGACCTCTTCACAAACTGCCTACAGTGCAGTGGGTAAATTGGGCATGATGAGAAATACAAGTATTTTCATAATTCCAGGTGGGATAACAGATAGGAGAGAGCACAATGGCACTGGCTAGGTTAGGTTTATGATAAATTCTGTTTTTTGGTGGTTTTTTTACCCTGTGTTGCACTGGCCTATTGTGATCTCTGTTATTGCTACCAGTCTGGTGTTTATTGGGAGGGTTGTGTTTGTGGATATGTGAGATGTATGAATGGTTTCCCTACTCATAGTTTGCCATTTAATCCAAGTGGAGCCAGAGATCTAAGGTTGGCTATCCACTTGGATTCAGCGGCCTTTCTCTGGGCTATGGTCCAGGTAGAGACTGTTTCTAGCCCAGTGATATTGAGGTGTATAATATGGTGTGTTTGGAAGTGTGTAACTAAATGTGTTGACAGTTTATTCTTGGTGATTGTATATAGATGTTGTTTGAGACGTGTTAGAATTGTCGATCCAGTTTCCCCCACATAGATTTTTTTGCATAATGCACAGGTGATTGCATAGACTATGTTGGTGCTATTTATGTTCATCAGTTGTGTGATTTGGCTACCGGTGTGTGCGTATGGGTTGTGTATGTTTGTCAGTTGTCTGTAGTAGGTGCTTTCAGTGGGTACTGGGGGAGAGGGCCTGTTTGAAAATGTTGCATTGACTAGGAGATCCTTCAGATTAGGATTCCTCCTGTATGCTGAGATTGGTCGGAATGGTTGTAGTGGGGGGAAGGCCTGTTGTGTGTTAGAAAATGCACTTTTCAGTCTTGAATGTATACGTTGGTTTATGTGTGAATAGGTGCTGATGATTGGTAGCCTCTTGGGTTCCGGCCCCGTCCCCAATGTGGGAATGGGGTTTCTAGGGGAAGTCTGGGGGTTAAGGTTAGGGTTGTGGTTAGGGTTAGGGTTATGGTTAGGGTTATGGTTAGGGTTAGGGTTAGGGTTAGGGTTAGGGTTGTGGTTAGGGTTAGGGTTAGGGTTGTGGTTAGGGTTAGGGTTAGGGTTAGGGTTAGGGTTAGGTTTATGATAAATTCTGTTTTTTGGTGGTTTTTTTACCCTGTGTTGCACTGGCCTATTGTGATCTCTGTTATTGCTACCAGTCTGGTGTTTATTGGGAGGGTTGTGTTTGTGGATATGTGAGATGTATGAATGGTTTCCCTACTCATAGTTTGCCATTTAATCCAAGTGGAGCCAGAGATCTAAGGTTGGCTATCCACTTGGATTCAGCGGCCTTTCTCTGGGCTATGGTCCAGGTAGAGACTGTTTCTAGCCCAGTGATATTGAGGTGTATAATATGGTGTGTTTGGAAGTGTGTAACTAAATGTGTTGACAGTTTATTCTTGGTGATTGTATATAGATGTTGTTTGAGACGTGTTAGAATTGTCGATCCAGTTTCCCCCACATAGATTTTTTTGCATAATGCACAGGTGATTGCATAGACTATGTTGGTGCTATTTATGTTCATCAGTTGTGTGATTTGGCTACCGGTGTGTGCGTATGGGTTGTGTATGTTTGTCAGTTGTCTGTAGTAGGTGCTTTCAGTGGGTACTGGGGGAGAGGGCCTGTTTGAAAATGTTGCATTGACTAGGAGATCCTTCAGATTAGGATTCCTCCTGTATGCTGAGATTGGTCGGAATGGTTGTAGTGGGGGGAAGGCCTGTTGTGTGTTAGAAAATGCACTTTTCAGTCTTGAATGTATACGTTGGTTTATGTGTGAATAGGTGCTGATGATTGGTAGCCTCTTGGGTTCCGGCCCCGTCCCCAATGTGGGAATGGGGTTTCTAGGGGAAGTCTGGGGGTTAAGGTTAGGGTTGTGGTTAGGGTTAGGGTTATGGTTAGGGTTATGGTTAGGGTTAGGGTTAGGGTTAGGGTTAGGGTTGTGGTTAGGGTTAGGGTTAGGGTTGTGGTTAGGGTTAGGGTTAGGGTTAGGGTTAGGGTTAGGTTTATGATAAATTCTGTTTTTTGGTGGTTTTTTTACCCTGTGTTGCACTGGCCTATTGTGATCTCTGTTATTGCTACCAGTCTGGTGTTTATTGGGAGGGTTGTGTTTGTGGATATGTGAGATGTATGAATGGTTTCCCTACTCATAGTTTGCCATTTAATCCAAGTGGAGCCAGAGATCTAAGGTTGGCTATCCACTTGGATTCAGCGGCCTTTCTCTGGGCTATGGTCCAGGTAGAGACTGTTTCTAGCCCAGTGATATTGAGGTGTATAATATGGTGTGTTTGGAAGTGTGTAACTAAATGTGTTGACAGTTTATTCTTGGTGATTGTATATAGATGTTGTTTGAGACGTGTTAGAATTGTCGATCCAGTTTCCCCCACATAGATTTTTTTGCATAATGCACAGGTGATTGCATAGACTATGTTGGTGCTATTTATGTTCATCAGTTGTGTGATTTGGCTACCGGTGTGTGCGTATGGGTTGTGTATGTTTGTCAGTTGTCTGTAGTAGGTGCTTTCAGTGGGTACTGGGGGAGAGGGCCTGTTTGAAAATGTTGCATTGACTAGGAGATCCTTCAGATTAGGATTCCTCCTGTATGCTGAGATTGGTCGGAATGGTTGTAGTGGGGGGAAGGGTTAGGGTTAGGGTTAGGGTTAGGGTTAGGGTTAGGGTTTTAGGGGGTTAGGGTTAGGGTTAGGGTTAGGGTTAGGGTTTAGGGTTAGGGTTAGGGTTAGGGTTAGGGTTAGGGTTAGGGGTTAGGGGTTAGGGTTAGGGTTAGGGTTAGGTTTATGATAAATTCTGTTTTTTGGTGGTTTTTTTACCCTGTGTTGCACTGGCCTATTGTGATCTCTGTTATTGCTACCAGTCTGGTGTTTATTGGGAGGGTTGTGTTTGTGGATATGTGAGATGTATGAATGGTTTCCCTACTCATAGTTTGCCATTTAATCCAAGTGGAGCCAGAGATCTAAGGTTGGCTATCCACTTGGATTCAGCGGCCTTTCTCTGGGCTATGGTCCAGGTAGAGACTGTTTCTAGCCCAGTGATATTGAGGTGTATAATATGGTGTGTTTGGAAGTGTGTAACTAAATGTGTTGACAGTTTATTCTTGGTGATTGTATATAGATGTTGTTTGAGACGTGTTAGAATTGTCGATCCAGTTTCCCCCACATAGATTTTTTTGCATAATGCACAGGTGATTGCATAGACTATGTTGGTGCTATTTATGTTCATCAATTGTGTGATTTGGCTACCGGTGTGTGCGTATGGGTTGTGTATGTTTGTCAGTTGTCTGTAGTAGGTGCTTTCAGTGGGTACTGGGGGAGAGGGCCTGTTTGAAAATGTTGCATTGACTAGGAGATCCTTCAGATTAGGATTCCTCCTGTATGCTGAGATTGGTCGGAATGGTTGTAGTGGGGGGAAGGCCTGTTGTGTGTTAGAAAATGCACTTTTCAGTCTTGAATGTATACGTTGGTTTATGTGTGAATAGGTGCTGATGATTGGTAGCCTCTTGGGTTCCGGCCCCGTCCCCAATGTGGGAATGGGGTTTCTAGGGGAAGTCTGGGGGTTAGGGTTAGGGTTGTGGTTAGGGTTAGGGTTATGGTTAGGGTTATGGTTAGGGTTAGGGTTAGGGTTAGGGTTAGGGTTGTGGTTAGGGTTAGGGTTAGGGTTGTGGTTAGGGTTGTGGTTAGGGTTAGGGTTATGGTTAGGGTTATGGTTAGGGTTAGGGTTATGGTTAGGGTTAGGGTTATGGTTAGGGTTAGGGTTGTGGTTAGGGTTAGGGTTATGGTTAGGGTTATGGTTAGGGTTGTGGTTAGGGTTGTGGTTAGGGTTGGGGTTAGGGTTAGTGTCAGGAACAGTGCCCCCTGGGTTAAGGTTAGGAGGAAGAGGCAATTGATTTTGGATGACGCTTGCTATTGTGTCCGCTTTGATGTATCTCAGTGACCGCTTGGAGTACCCCCTCCTCCTCAATGCCTCAAATAGTATGTGTGTAGCTGTATTGAAATCAGTCTGTTGAGTGCATAATCTGTAGAATCGGATGAGTTGTGATTTGACGATCCCCCTAAAGGTATGTTTGGGGTGGAAACTGGATCGGTGGAGTAATGCATGCGTGTCTGTTTCTTTGAAATAAACTTTAGTGTGTAGGTAAACTATGGTTGCTTCAGTGTCTGGAAAGAAAACAGTGGTGTCTAAAAAATGTATTCTATGTGGGTGTATGATATATTTAACTGTAATGGTGGGATGATGATTGTTCAAGATGTCTATGAATGTGGTGAAGTCCTGTAGATTATGTTGCCACACCCCGAAGATATCATCCAGGTAGCGTTTGTAGACCAAGGGAAGCAGTGGGCATTTTTCCAAAGCTGTAGTCTCCCAGTCCGCCATGTATATGTTTGCGTATGCTGGAGCGAACTTTTTGCCCATTGCTGTCCCATGAATCTGAAGATAGTATTGGTTATTAAATGTAAAATCATTGTTTTTCAGCCCCAGTTCAAGTAACTGTAAGATGTGTTTGTCTGGTCTCTGTCTATCTGGATATCTTCGGAGTGCTGCTTCCACTGCTGCCATCCCTGAGGGGATGTCTATGTTCGTGTAAAGAGAGTCTATGTCCATGGTGAACAGGTATGCCTGTGCTGGAACCGGGATTGTACGAAGTGTGTCTATGAAATGATATGTGTCCTTAATATAGCTGGCATGTTTTTGTGAGATGGGGTTGAGAAAATGATCTATGAATTCAGCTGCTGGAGATGACTCACTACCACAATCAGAGACGATGGGTCTTCCCATAGGGACCCGAAAAGGGACAGTCCACGTCTCTGGTGTTTTGTGAATTTTTGGTAAAAGGTAAAAGAGTCTCTGTCTTGGTATATCAGGTCCATCTAAGTATACTTTCTGTCTATGTGAGATGAATTTATTTTTATAAAGGTCCGCTATAATCTGTCTCACTAGTGTCTGTGTCTCCATCTGTGTGGAAGTGGGAATGGAAGTGTAGTGTTGTGTATTGGAAAGTTGGCGATTGGCTTCCAAGAGATATTGCTGATTATCCATTATCACTATCTTGGAGCCTTTGTCTGCTGGTTTAATTGTTATATGTTTGTTTTGTCTTAGCTGGGTTATAGCTAGTCTTTCGTCTTGTGTAATGTTATGTGAAGTTGTAATGGTAGAGCTATGTAAATCTCTAATAATCTGTGTATTAGTTTTAATAAGTTTTCTAATTGGTTGTGATAGTTTCTTTAGTGAGGGTTCCCATTTAGATCTTTCAGTGAATGGTTGGGTAATAAAATCAGTAGTATAGTCAAAATGGTCTAATAACTTGAGGTTTCTATGGAATCTATGGATGTCCCTTTGCAGGTCCCCATAATCCGACCGCATCGGTGTCGGGACAAAGGTTAGTCCCCTCTCCAGCAGCCGAGTCTCAGAAGGGGACAGAACAAATACCGTGGAGAGATTCATAATATTAGTGTATTGGTGGAGGGACTGTCCTATGCGCTTACCCTCCTCTACCACTTTAGCTGAGTTGCCCAATGTTTCAGTATTTTAGCTGCTGTAGCTGGTGTCCAATGTATGTAGTCATGATTTTCAGTGATGAATTCTGAATGGTCTATTTCCAGTAGGGCATTGTAATGTGTAGTGATGTATGTGTTGATATGTTTCAGCATGTCCTTCTGTTGACGTGTGAGGTTGGGTGAGAAGTTGATGATTGGCCAGTAAATGGTGGCATTTGGGTACATGACTGTGGCTTTATTGTGGAGTATCTGTAGTTGGCTTATGGGTGTTGATTTCCTTTCCTGGTCTTTGTTATTTATCCCTAGTGACAGCACAACCACCTTAGTATTGGGGTTTGGGATTGACTTTGCCAAGACCCCAGTAATGTGATGAAATTGTGCTCCTGGGTAACTATCTATCTGAATATCTTTATAAGGGTGTGGTGGAATTCTACTAAGGTTAGAATCTCCTATAACGATGACCGGTTTATGTGAAGTTATATGCCAATCATATGTCTTTCTGGTGCTCAAATTATGTCTGGTTGGTCGGTACAATAATCGGGGAGATGGTGGAGATGTTGGGGTGGAGTGTCTCGGTATAGGCAGGGGAGAGAGTCTTACACTGGGTTCTTGGCCAATCTTTTTCCCAATACCCAAGATAGGTGGGGTGGGTACCATGTTTCCAATCTGTGGAGAGAAAAGTATTGGAGATGTTTCAGAGGGGAAGTTGAGTTCCAATCTCACCCTGGGCTCTTTGGGGAGCCCATTGTTTGGAGACATACTAGGTGGGGTGGGTAGAGAGGGGGGTCTGGTGTATGGGGAATTAGGTGTTGGGGAGGGTTCAGCCGGGACATTACTGGGATTGAACTTCCCTTTGGTCTGTCCGATCATCATATTTTTATCACCCTTAGCCCCTTTCTCCTTATTCCTCACCTCAGTGGGGTTTATGGGTATGTTTGCTTGGGTCTCTGTGAAAACAGAAGTGGAGATGTTAGTGTCTGGGCTGAGTGGGCCTGAGATATTCAAGTCAGAGTACACTGCCACATTACTGGATCTAGGTTTATTGGGTGGTTGTGCTGTCCCTATTGCCACGGTGGGTGGAGAGATGGTTGGAGTTGCCACTTGGCTCCAAGGTGTGTGGATCACTTGGGCCTCAATTGTAACTGTCTTTGGTTTTGTTGTCGTATGTGAGTTTTCAACTACGATAGATTGTAGGGGTGGGAAGTCCTCTTCTATTAGCTCAAAATTAATCATAAATGGGTAAGTGTCAGATCGGGGTGATATACTGGGCTGGGCAATTGTTTCTAGGTGCTGAGTTGTTGTAATTACTTGACTGGGCTGAGGGAATATGAGGTTCGGTGTTCCCCCATCCCTTTCTCCTGCGTGGTGTGTGGAAGGGTTTTGTTTGGCAGGCTGACAAATGGGGGCCACAGTGTCTGAAGCGCATTTCTCATTCCTCAGTCTAGGGGCAATGTTTGAGGTTCTTCCAATTTGGCCAGATCTGGGACTCTGTTGTGTAGTTTGGGCTGCTGCAGGTTTGGTCAACCTGACAGCCATCAGTGATGGGATTTCTTCGATTCGGGTTTGTTTGGAATGTCCTATCATCTGGGTCGGTGGTCTAGGGTACTTAGTAGCTCGTGGAGGAAAACCTCCCGTTGGGGTGGGGAAGTGGTGTAAAATGGCTGAGGTGGGAAGAGGAGCCCCTATAGCTACTGGGCCCTTTAAGAGCGCTATCACTGTAGGGGCTGTGCTATCTCGCAATCTGTGTTTATACCTGTGTTCCGCCCAACGAACTGCTGTCTGAAAGGCGCTATCGTTGAAGGGAAAGCCTGTAGGGAGCATAGTGTTCAGTATGGTCTCATAATGTTCAAGCAAGATATGCATGTTTTCCAACATCCAATTGTTCGTGTTTACTGCCACTTTCTGCTTTGTAGACATGTTTGGTGAGGATGGTTTAATAAAATCTGTCAATTTCCTTACGTGTTTCATCATTCCCACTGGAAAGGTCTGTGTTTCCAGTGCATGTAGGATAATGTGTTTGTGGTGCGTAGCTTGTATCAGTTTAAAATAAGTCTTGGTTATGTGTTGGATGGAAGGTGTTATGGTTAGTGCTGTGTTATGTTCTATGGTGTGAGTGTTAGTCTCCCCCTCTTCTGGAAGGGTATCTAAAACAGTGAACCTATTACTGTGCATATTTAATCCAGTTAATGTTCACTGACATACAAGAAACCTACTTCAGGTGTGCTTACCCCCTTTAGTTGGATCGGAGTCTTTGGAGAAAGGACTGTTCCTCAGGTGGGGATAACCACCAACTGGTTATATCACTTTAAAAAAGGTGGTACCATCCTAAAAATGTTTTTATTAATTCCTCCTCGTTTGTTGTGTGTTCACTGGGAGCGACCCAGGTAGTTCGTGTCCGTGGTCGTCTTCTTGATTTCCTGAGGATCTTCTTAGGATGTTTTCTTTGTTGGTTTAGGGTTTGTTTGTTATTTGTTATGTCCTCCCAATAACTGGATTAAAACTATGCTTTATTGTTAAAAGGTATATCTAAGAACAGTTTTTAATAAATTCGCTGTATCAAATAAAGAAAGTAGAAAGAAAAAAGTGCCTGACGTTTCGCATATAAATGCTTCTTCAGAGGCTAAGGAGTGGCTATGTTTGGGAGCAGAATATAAACCCTAGAAGAAGGGGGGGGGAAAAAGAAAGGGGGTGGGGAAAAGGGGTTGTTCTTCCAATTAGTAGTCCTATGTAGCAGCTATTGGTTAATACACCACACTAACCTAAGTCAGCTGTGAAAGTAGATGTGTCACCAACTGATTGGTTGCTGATTTAACGCAAGGTAGCCTACCTTGGAACAATGGGAAAATATAGAAATGAAAAAGATAGAACAGAGGGGGGAGGAAAAACGGGGGAGACATACATCAGTGTGTACTTTAAGAAAATTGTAGTAAATAATAAAAAATAAAAATAAAAAAATATATATACAATAGTGGATCTTAGTGGCCCTGTAATAAAATCATGGAAGGCTACTACCCTCCTACTGTGATATGAGCTACTACTACCACCACCTCGGTTTAATCCTGACATCACATATCTCTATAGCTAAACGGTCCATATCTTGGTATATCCTATATGTGTGGTATTTTGTCTGGTTTTTCTCTAACTGGTTGTTAAACCATTTTCACCACTGGGTATACTTGTGTACCTTTAAGAGAATACTGGTCTATGATGGGTGGGGTTATGCAGATATATGTGAGTGGTATCTCATGGTCTTTCTACTAAGTGGTGTCAACCATGAGAGGGATTCCCATCTCTCATATAGTCTAACTCAATGGAGATCGCTTGATAAGTTAAGTGTGTCTACTGTCTAAAACCAGAGAGACAAACAAAAAGAACAAAAACCAATCAAACCCCAATTATCTTAACTGGTCAGTTCTTACAATCAGTGTGGTTATGTTCCTAAACACCCTCAGCCCACAGAAGTAATGTTAATTTTATAGACCTCTTCACAAACTGCCTACAGTGCAGTGGGTAAATTGGGCATGATGAGAAATACAAGTATTTTCATAATTCCAGGTGGGATAACAGATAGGAGAGAGCACAATGGCACTGGCTAGGTTAGGTTTATGATAAATTCTGTTTTTTGGTGGTTTTTTTACCCTGTGTTGCACTGGCCTATTGTGATCTCTGTTATTGCTACCAGTCTGGTGTTTATTGGGAGGGTTGTGTTTGTGGATATGTGAGATGTATGAATGGTTTCCCTACTCATAGTTTGCCATTTAATCCAAGTGGAGCCAGAGATCTAAGGTTGGCTATCCACTTGGATTCAGCGGCCTTTCTCTGGGCTATGGTCCAGGTAGAGACTGTTTCTAGCCCAGTGATATTGAGGTGTATAATATGGTGTGTTTGGAAGTGTGTAACTAAATGTGTTGACAGTTTATTCTTGGTGATTGTATATAGATGTTGTTTGAGACGTGTTAGAATTGTCGATCCAGTTTCCCCCACATAGATTTTTTTGCATAATGCACAGGTGATTGCATAGACTATGTTGGTGCTATTTATGTTCATCAGTTGTGTGATTTGGCTACCGGTGTGTGCGTATGGGTTGTGTATGTTTGTCAGTTGTCTGTAGTAGGTGCTTTCAGTGGGTACTGGGGGAGAGGGCCTGTTTGAAAATGTTGCATTGACTAGGAGATCCTTCAGATTAGGATTCCTCCTGTATGCTGAGATTGGTCGGAATGGTTGTAGTGGGGGGAAGGCCTGTTGTGTGTTAGAAAATGCACTTTTCAGTCTTGAATGTATACGTTGGTTTATGTGTGAATAGGTGCTGATGATTGGTAGCCTCTTGGGTTCCGGCCCCGTCCCCAATGTGGGAATGGGGTTTCTAGGGGAAGTCTGGGGGTTAAGGTTAGGGTTGTGGTTAGGGTTAGGGTTATGGTTAGGGTTATGGTTAGGGTTAGGGTTAGGGTTAGGGTTAGGGTTGTGGTTAGGGTTAGGGTTAGGGTTGTGGTTAGGGTTAGGGTTAGGGTTAGGGTTAGGTTTATGATAAATTCTGTTTTTTGGTGGTTTTTTTACCCTGTGTTGCACTGGCCTATTGTGATCTCTGTTATTGCTACCAGTCTGGTGTTTATTGGGAGGGTTGTGTTTGTGGATATGTGAGATGTATGAATGGTTTCCCTACTCATAGTTTGCCATTTAATCCAAGTGGAGCCAGAGATCTAAGGTTGGCTATCCACTTGGATTCAGCGGCCTTTCTCTGGGCTATGGTCCAGGTAGAGACTGTTTCTAGCCCAGTGATATTGAGGTGTATAATATGGTGTGTTTGGAAGTGTGTAACTAAATGTGTTGACAGTTTATTCTTGGTGATTGTATATAGATGTTGTTTGAGACGTGTTAGAATTGTCGATCCAGTTTCCCCCACATAGATTTTTTTGCATAATGCACAGGTGATTGCATAGACTATGTTGGTGCTATTTATGTTCATCAGTTGTGTGATTTGGCTACCGGTGTGTGCGTATGGGTTGTGTATGTTTGTCAGTTGTCTGTAGTAGGTGCTTTCAGTGGGTACTGGGGGAGAGGGCCT